>NW_004955438.1:15382498-15417743 GCF_000276665.1 Chinchilla lanigera
GTGAGTTCGGTTCCCGGTACCGGAGAAAAACCAAAAAAAAAAAAAAAAAAAAGAAATTACTCGTCTGTAATTCACCAATATTATAAATCTGCCATTAAAAATGTTTCAAATAGTTTCAACCTATTTTCCTCAAAAAGAGATCAAAGTTGTTCAATGAAACCAAAGTACTTGTCTTAAATGTTTCATCAAATGACCTGGGCATGATGGCACATGCCTATAATCCTAGCACTCTGAGAGGCTGAAGCAGGAGGATTTGAATTTCCAGCCCAGCCCAGGCAATTTAGCAACTTATACCCTGTCTCAAAATAAAAAGGGCTGGGCATGGGTTCAATTTCTCATTTTTTAACAGAGCTACAGAGAAAGAAAGAGAAAGACAGAGAGAAGGAGGATGATGAAGAGAAGGAGGAAAAGGAGAAAATGAGTAACAGGGAAGGGAAAGGGAGGAGAAAGAAAGGAAATGAAAAGGAAAGGAAAAGAAAAGAAAAGAGAAGAAAGGAAGGAAGGCAGCAGGGAGATGGAGAAAAGAAAGGAAAGAAGGAGAGGGAGGGGAGGGAGAAGGCAGGGAGAGATTTCAAAAAACTTGTATCATTTCATATATTCTAGTGGTGAAAAGTTTGGGCCTGGTGAGCTGGGTCTTTGGTCATGGTTTCATAAGGAAGCATGGAACTTGTCAACTGGGATTACACCTCATCAGAAGACTCAAACAGGGAACAATCTGCTTCCTAGCTTATCAGACTGTCAGCAGAATTTTTAAGGTCCAGCTTCTTGCTGCCTGCTGTCTGAGGGTCATGTTCACTTTTTGTCATGTGGTTCTCTTACCAGGCCATCTCACCACACAACAGCTTATTCTTCAAAGGTGGCACGGGGAGAAGTCTCTGCCACAAGTCTATCAAGACAGAATTTTGTATAACTTTCAACATCTTTGTCACTGGTCACATGTGGCCCATACACTTAAGCAGGGATTACCTAAGAGTGTGAATACCACTGGAAGGGTTGGGCTTAGTGGCACAAGCCTGTAATCCCAGCATTCAGAAGGCTGAGAGTGGAGGATCACAGGAGTTCAGGGCCAACCTGGGCTACAGACTGAATTCAAAGCCAGCCTGAACTACACAGTGAGACCTTGTCTCAAAAAAAAAAAAAAAAAAAAAAAAGTGACTATCAGAAAGTGGAGATCATTGGGATCACCTTGGAGGCTACCTGTCCACTTTATGACCACTTTAGCAATACACTGGGACACTGGGCTAGCCTCATCACATCCTCTGCCCTTAGCATCCACATTCTTTCCATCTACTTCAACTGCTCTCTCTTAGAACACATCTCACATTACTATCTCCCTTGAAGAGTATTAAGAAGGCGAGCAGTATTTTAGATAAAGATTCACCATAATTTGGGGATAAAAAGACATTTCTGCATTTCATTTCTTACTCTGGTAGCTAATGTTTTGAATTTAGTTGTCCCCATTGGGTAGAAAGGTACAGTATAGAAGTATGGTCTTATAAGTATATTGAGCCAATGGAAGTATATCTTCCAATGTTCTGTCCCTTTTTAACAGTTTTACAAGATTTTCTTACAATAGCTAAATGCCAGAAGTGATCACTAACATTACAGATTGATCTAATATCTGTTCATGTTCCCCTTTAATATATTTTAGAAGTTACGTCCTAAAACACTCTGGGCTGTCTATCTGGAAGGCTGCATGAGAAAGTGTTAACACTGAGTGCCTCTGTGGAGGGAAACTGAGTAGCTGGGGAACAAAATTTAGAAGGGCAGGAGACTTCACTTTTTAAATTCTGCTTTGTGCAAATGTATTACCTATTCCAATAATTAAACACCACCAACACCAGGCTACAGAAGTTGCCAGGAATTCCTTCCCTTAGTGCTCAGTAAAATCAATCACTGACCACAAAACCCTAGCAAATAATGGAAGGAAATGCCAAGGCACTCCACCCTGAGAACATTTCTGATGGGAAGGAGGCAATCACTAAGATTTGCGGTGTGTGTGTGTGTGTGTGTGTGTGTTAATGTGCGTTCTTTATTCCTGCAACTTTTGCCAAGCTATGTGAGAGGGAGAAGCAGAAAAAGATGTGACAGAAGCTGAAAACTTTTGGGAAAAACTTCAGTAAATTAGTAAAGAAAAAGAACAAGCACATTTTCATGGCCTAAAGGGAAATTTTTCATCACTTGTATGGTGAAGCCTTGCATTATTTCCAATGTCTTTTTTAAAAAATATTGTTTTTTACTTGTCATTGTCTTTGATTGTTTGATCCATCTTACATTCTTATATCTAATGGACTGAGCAACTTTGTTGAGGATAACAGCATGTAATTTAGCAGCCAGTGTAAATTTCTACCATTTTGTCTTGAAGTCATATATCATTTTTGTTGTTTTTGTGTTGTTTTGATTTTGTTTTCATTATTGTGTCAGTTTTTTATTTTTTTATTTTTTATTTTATTTTTTTGGTTTTTCTCCGGTACCAGGAACCGAACTCACGACCTTGCGCTTGCCAGGCAGGCGCTTTGCCACTGAGCTAAATCCCCAGCCCCTTGTGTCAGTTTTTTAATTGAAAAAAAGATTGCTCTTTAGGCCATGAAGCACACAGGATTATGTTTAAGTACACTTAAAATACTTAATAGAAGCTGAGATTTTCGTTTTTGTTTTTTGGTGGGGTTTTTTTTTTTTTTTTTCAGTACTGAGGATCAAACCCAGTGCCTTTGCACTGAGCTACATCTCCAGTCCTTCTATTTTATATTTTGAGATACGCTCTTGTTAAAACAGTTTGGGCTCAAACTTGCAATCCTAATTTTCCTTGGGCTCCCACAATGCTGGGATTTAGAGGCATGTATTATGAGGCCTGGTTTAGGCTGTTATTTCTTTACATTTACTTCACAAATCAATGTTCCTTAACAGCTTTTTATTTTGGAGGTTGTACTGGGGGGTTGGGTAGAACTGAGGCCTTGCACATGCTAGTCAAGTGTTCTGCTACCAAGGTGTATATCCAGACCTTTACAAATTTTACTGTGACACAGGGTCTTGCTAAGGGTCCCAGGCTGTTCTAAAGCTTGTTACTCTCCTATCTTAGCCTGCTGAGAAGGTAGGATTACAGGTATATGGCACCACCTCTGACCTGATAACGACATTTTTAATGTTTATAATGTCAGTGTTCTGGGAGAGCAGCATAAGAAAGAGAAAAGCATTCATGTCAGTTCTAGGGACACGGACACAACATATAATGTGGGGGAACTGAACTCTGGGACTCACAGGATGCTTGAACACATTCTTTTGTGTAGGCAGCTTCTGGAAGAGAGATGTGAGAAATACCACTAGACTTGGACTGACCAGAGATCCAATCCCAATTTTCTTTAGGTGTGTGTGATGTGTGAAAATTCTGCCTGCTTATTCATCAAAAAAATGTGTATAATAGCTTTCATCTCATGGCATTATTTGGAGAAATAAGATTAATTATGGTAATGGAACTTATTACACTATTTACAGTGAACATTTACATGAATGGTAGCTATTTACAGTAAATGTTACACGAATGTAGTTTATACTCAAGCTTCCTTGGGAGGGTATACACTGTACAGGGGTGTGTTCTAATTCAAGGCAAATATAGGATTTGTAGGGGTGTATGGGGTTAGAAAGGGAGCACAGTCTCAAAGAGCAGAGTGGGTCAAACACCTTTAAGGGGAACAGAAATAGTGACAACCCAAGTACACAGCACATTTCCCTGCCACAGATTG
Source organism: Chinchilla lanigera (assembly GCF_000276665.1). NCBI lineage: Eukaryota > Metazoa > Chordata > Mammalia > Rodentia > Chinchillidae > Chinchilla > Chinchilla lanigera. Next base: position 15,386,239 of record NW_004955438.1, read on the forward strand.
ATCAAAATGTTAAGTAAAAAATCCTGTTAGTATGTGGAAAGCTCAGAGGTTTATAACTCTATCTAAAACAAAAGATGACCATCTTGGGTATCAAGGTAACAACTATACCTTCTTCACTATCCTTAACCATTATTCCCTAGTGACAGTAAATTAGTATCTTTATTTCCATTATCATAAAGAAGAAAAACCCACATTTTTGGGAGCAGTCATGTGTCTTGGTTACTTTTCTCTCATTGCTGAGACAAAATACCCAATGCCCAAAATTAAGGAAGGAAAGGTTTATTTAGCTCACATTTTATGGAGGTTCAGTCCATACTCAGCTGGCTCCAAGGCAGGATGGTGTAGTAGAGGAGCAACAGCTCATGGTGGTGGAAGACAGCAAAAGCAACAACCGCAAAAAGGGAAGAGTCGGGGAGCAAGCCTCTTTCCTTCCCTTATATTGTATACAGGCTACCTGCCCCAGGGCGGGTGCAGTACTCACCCATAATCCCAGCATTGGACCATGAATCAGTCACAAACTCTAGAAGTCTGCCCCATGACTGCATGAGGCTTTGAAGAGACATCGAGACACAAAGCATAACATCATAAAACTATGCTTTTCAGACTTCTTAATGTCCTCTGATTGGTCACCTCTTACATGATTGAATGCTGCCTTCAAAACAATGTACCTCACAGATAATTTCTTCTCAGAGGTCATATTCCCTCTTCCCCCAAATAGGAAAAAGTAGCTCTAGAATCAAACAGACCTGGATTCAAATCTTGCTTTAACACTTCTTATCTGTAATCAAAGATAAGTAACAATATTTTATAGCTCCAGTTCAACTGTACATGAAGATAATAACTACAACAGAGGAGAATGTGAGTAACGTACTCAGCACAGTTCTTGCCAAAGAACACAGCTTAATAAATTCCTCTGAATAAATACAGTATAAAACCTTTAAAAATAATTAGTAGTGGCTGGGGAATGTGGCTCAGTGATAAGGCGTCTGCCTGCCTAGCATGAGCAAAGCCATCGGTCTGATCCCTTAGCTCTGAAAAAAAAAAAAAAAAAAAAAAAACACCAAACCTACAATATATAGACTTTTATCTGCTTACAAATTATCCATTTTTTAAAAAAACCCATTTTTTTTCTAGAACACTGCATACTGTAGCCAAAGAGCTTTCAGAAAATGCAAATGCAATCAGATCACAAGACCTGCTACAGCCAGGATGAAGCCTACTGTGTCAGCATGGTAAACAAAGCTCTATATGGGATGCAGTCCTGTTTGCCTGTAGCCTCATTTCTCGCCACACCATCCTCACCCAACCAAAAGGGGCCTGCTGTTATCTCTAGGGCTTTGTACTTGTTATTACTTTTGCCCAGCATGCTCCTTTTATTTCCAGTTTTATTACTACTTTTCCTTCACCAGATCTTTCGCTGGGAAGCTGTGTCCTGCTAATCCCTACTCTCTATACAGGAATCTGAATTTCTCTTCCCACATTACTCCCCCCACCTGCCAGTATACAGTGATTTGTTTTACTACAGCACTTCTGCCGTAAGTACCTAGTGGTACTCATCACTTTGGACTACTGCATTCATTAATCTCAGGGCATACAATAAGAGTTCAATAACTGTTTGATAAATGAACAAAGTTCAGAAGCCACAAGGCTAATTCGGTGCTAAAGAGCCTATCTGAATTGACAGCCTGTATTTTTTCCATCTTAATAGTGTCCCTCTTTTACCATTATTTGCTTGAAAACTCATATAGCACTGTTACCTCATTTTATAGACTTATTAGGATGATCAGGTTTCAACATGGTCATCTACTGTTTTTCAGGGGGAGTACTAGGGCTCAAAGTCATGGCCTTGCATATGCTAGGCAAGTGCTCTATCACTGAGCTATATCCCCAGCTCCATTTACTTCTATTTAATCCAATAATACCTCTAAAAGATTGATAGAAAGGTGTAATTTAGGAGTGGTATCTCATCACTGAAGACTTTAAGTAGTTTAAAATGGGGTATAAGTAAAGAAAAACTAATCACAGTTACAGCTTATAAAAATTTCTGAACCTCTCATATTAGATACAAGTTTACATTCAATAGATTTAGAAAAAACAATATATCCATTTATTTTCTAAAATTATGTTAAGGAATCAGTTTCAAAATCCAGCACTGATTTTTTTTTTTCTTTTTGAGACAAGGTTTACTATGTAGTTCAGGCTGGCCTTGAACTCACTCTGTAGCCCAAGCTGGCCTCAAACTTGCAGTGATCCTCCTGCCTCCACCTCCTGAGTGCTGGGGTTACAGATGTGCACCACCATGCCCGGCCTTCAGCACTATTCTTGGATGTAAACTTCAATTAGGAAGGAATATGGACAATAGCAACTTAATATTAAAACCAAATCACTTTGGAAAAGGCCTAATTCTATTGTAGGTGAAGAGGAGTATATTTAGAAACAAAGACATTTAAGTGCATAAATTTAGTTTTGGTTTCCCAGTATTACTATCAGGTGTGTGAACATTTCCCCTCCAAACACCATGGTACATGAAAACACTTGTCAGAAGTTTTATAAACATTCAATATTAGGTATGAGGTGTATAAAAATGCTTTAGCTCCAAGAACCACAACAGAACTCAGTCTTTTAACATACCAAAGTCACCCTCTTCTTAGAGACATATTTAATGAAGCTATCCCACATCAATTTATAATACAGAATGCTATCCCTTTTAATTGAAATATATGAAATAGTGATTGAAGCTATGCAGTTTTGGGGTGTTTGTATTTACTGAATGTTTTGGCAGTTCTATAAATGCACTGTAAGAAATCAGTCCTTTTAAGACATTTATAAAAAGATATTTTCTAAAGTAGTCATTATCACTAGGGAGTGAGACTTCAAGTTTTCCTAAACACCTTTTGTACCATTTGTTATCTGAGTCCAACCACTACTGCATCTATTATATATATATATCTTATATTTTTAAGAAAGTAACAAGTACAATTATAAAAATAAATTCTACATGTCCTGACATAAACATTTCTCCAAAGTGTATGAGGTATGAAAATAGCAAGACACAGACTAGTATGTATAGTACAATGCTATTTATAGGACAACAGAACAAGACATGCATGTCAAACACACACACGTAAGGAAACCACGAAACTATTCACAGAATGTCACAAACGAGGATTTGAGGGAAGTAGTGATAATGGATGAAAATACAGTTTAGTCATGTTTCTGTATCATTTTTCTTTTTTTCCAGCAATGACCATGAGTTGAAATGAATTCAAATTTAATATTTTGGCATAAGATTGTTATAAAGGATGTTTTGTTTGTAAATGTTATCAAATACAATGTCTGAAATCTTCTAAAGCACAAAGTATAACAGGAAGCTTGGTCAAAATTATACAGTAGGAGGTAGGTAACTCTTGCTTTAAAGTTCATCTTCTGATGTGCAGAAGCAACCCTGGTTAAGTATTACTTTCTCATCTCTAAAATGGGAAAATAGCAGGTACTACTGAAGATTAATTGAAGCATTCTTCCAGAAGAGCTCAGCTGGGTGTCTTTCACATAGTAATACCTATATAATGATTACTAATGTATCTTAATTCTTGGAATAGCTCCTTCCAGTCACTTCCAAAAAAGGAGATGGAATGCTTATGTTTGGTCACAGACAGAATATTCGTGTTTGGTCAGAGTCCTTTTCCTCTGGATATTTGAGATAAGAGCAGAGCTTGGTTTCAAGGTAGAAACTTCAGCTTTTTATCTCAACTCTGGATCACAAAAGCCAGGGTACTTCAACTATGGATTCCATAATGTTACATGAATTTAAGCTATGAAACCTCAGAACATCACAACTAGATTAGTATGATGATCTCCAACTTGGGAAAACTGCCTAATTAATATAATGCTGTAGTAGGATTGTTAGATTTGAATTCATCTGTAAAGCTCAAGACATACATGTGAAATAATAATGAGCCTAAGGTGAGCTGTGAATCCTCATTTCTAACATTAATCTAGCTCTCCATATTCAGTATTACCATTTTCAGTATTACCTAAACATATTGTAATATATTTAGGTAATACTGAAAATGGTAACCTACCTAATTTAAAGGTTAAATTTTAAATTATGAAGTTTACATCAAGACCAACATTTCACATATGTACTTTTTAAGGCAAAATAAGAGTTATATTCTAGATAATGTAATGGTTTCTTGGCACCCATAATGCAAGTAACAGATAATTCATATTGCTACATGGAAATTATTATTATTGTTATTTTTTTGTCTTTATGAGACAGGGTCTCATTGTGCAGTTCAGGCTGGCCTTGAGCTCACTTTGTAGCCCAGGCTGGTCTCGAACTTACAACAATCCTCCTGCCTCAGCCTCCTGAGTGTTGGGATTATAGGCATGTGCCATCACTCCTGGCTGGAAATTACTTTTAAATTTAAGGATATTTTTTATTAAGCCAAAATACAGACCTAGTAAGTTTGGCGTATTCACTGAATTATCTTTAGTATTTTTAGAAACAGATGATACTTGCATCCATGATAAAAATTTTTATATGGCTACTGTCTTAGTCAAGTTCCATTTTAAAAAAAGTTATATTAGTAACTCAAAATCAATTATCACTCTGAAAACTTGCTTTACCTACACTAAAGTTAGTTCTGGCTAGATAAAGTACTGCAGAAGTCTTTACTATATACTGTTCCTATGAAACTGCTATTGTTTCTAATATTTTTTAAAAGAATAAATTTTCACAAATGTCCATAGTGTGTTTTAAGAAAAGTAAGTAGCGGGGCTGGGGATTTAGCTCAGCGGCAAAAGCGCCTGCCTGGCAAGCGCAAGGTCATGAGTTCGGTTCCCGGTACCGGAGAAAAACCAAAAAAAAAAAAAAAAAAAAAAAAAAAAAAAAAAAAAAAAGTAAGTAGCAACCTCCACAATTATGAGATCACTGAGGTAATGTTTGAAATTCTCTATGGGAGCCAATGAATGTAAGGGGATGTGTATTAGTAAAGTGTTGTAAACAGTTACTCAGTGCAGCCTGAAGCCTGAGTCTATCAAGAATAAATAACCACTTTTGACATCATGTTACAGACAAATAAGCACTGAAAAATAAATGAAAGAACCATAGTACATTCTGTCTTTAACATTTCATAAACCACATTCTGCAGATAACTTCAGTTTTCCCAAAAGGCTGACATATTTCAATGTTTTGAAAACATCAGTGTTAATTTTGAGTTGGCAAAGGTAACCTAACTACTGTTATGTTTGGTACTAAGGGATGTTCCTGCAATAAAATTACTGAAATACAAAACAAAACAGCCAAGGTACTTGTACAATGCAGAGGGCCCTTCCTTCCTTCATTTTTCCACCTGTCACTTATACATTCCCCCAATCCTGTTTTATTTATACCAAATAATTTGCATCTTGGATGTCAACAGTTCTGTACTCCTTACAGTGTAAGGCTAAACAGAAGTAAAACTGACTATGGCAAATTATAAAAATATATCAGGGCTTTAGGAAAAGGCAACAATTAGTCCATTTCTCTTAGTGTTTCTAAGCCCACCACCTTGGGAACACTCTATGGATTTCCATTTTAAAGAGCCATAAAGAGGTTTGTGAAGCAGAAATTTAAAGTACACATTCAAAGAAACAGTGTGGGCCCTCAAGAGACAAAGATGCCTATGAACCATTTCTCATAACCCTGTCTTGCTATCCAATGTGCAATGTTCCCTGTAATAGTAATCAGATGGGTGCTAAGGCTAAAAGTGATATAAGCATCATGCAGAAGTCTGAATCTGGTAATCTTTTAAGACCTTGGAACTGTGCTGTTGAACATTGCATAAGGAAAATATTCCTTACCTTTAAAAAATTCCTCCTAAAGTGTGTTAACACAAGTCAGTTTTAAAAACATTTGGGAAGGTCCATCAACTGTGAGCCAGGCACAGTGCTTGCTGCTAGCACACATGAAAAGAAGGAAGCATACTCAAATTATGCAATCTAGATGGAGTCTATATGGTTGGTATGTGGTAGAGTCAGGATTGGGATGCAGGTCTAACTTCAAAGTTCCTATTTACAAAATACCATTATATCAGGGCACTGTTATTTATCTCTGAACATGCACAAATGGGAAGCCCATTCTGCATGCTTCACAGGTTTGTGAAGATGAAATAAAACAAGCGCTTGTCATGAAGCTAGGTACAAAATGGCATTCAAAAACTGTTCATTTTAATTCTTTCTTCCCTAGAATATCATCTTGCATAGCAATGGTGTTCAATAAATGCTAACCTAAAACAAAAAAATTACTTTATGTGTCTTATTTTAGGACTACTGACGTCAAAGTTATAATTAAGTGATGCTTTCCTTTTGAAGTCATATATAAATGGTTATGTATACAAAGTGTAGTGAGTAACAGATTTCTTCATAATTCAAGACAAAATAATTCAAAATGTGGAAAAAAGAATCTACTAATGGCAAAGCACTGTGCTATATTCTTGGGTGAAGATGACAAAGATTTTGATTCTTTGGGGAACAATATACTAGGTGATAGAGAGAATGACACATATAATCTCAAAACAAATTAGGAGATGTAAAAGCCTAAGAAAAATAAAGAAATGCTTCAAAAGTTCTCATGAAGTAAAAAAAAATTTTAACTTGGAATGGCTAAGATAAAACAAGGAAAGCAGTATGTAAGTTTGAAGGTTAGGATAGAATTGGGTGATTTGGTAATCAAAGGCAAAAACACTCTACACAAAGGAAAGGTGAGTACAGACAGGTTTAGAGGAAGAGTTTGCAGTCTACACAAAACATGTTTTAAATTTTAAAATAAAATATGCAACTAAATATATTTTAGAATTTTACTCTAAATGTTTTTAAATGTTTCATTATGATTAGAGATGTATAAATCTCAGTCACTTGAACTGATATTCATGAAACTAAAATTAAGGTTTTTTTGAGACACAGTCTTGCTATGTGATACAGGCTGGCCTTGAACTCATGGCAATTCTGCCTCAGCCTCCTGAGTGCTGGGGTTATACGCATGTACCACCATGCCCGGCCTAAAATTAATTCTTCAGCTCTGTAGCATGTTTAAAGAAAACCTGAATTTATTACTCTAAACTGTTGATAATAGTCTTTAGCTCAGTTCCATTATTTTCTAAGAAGTACATTCAGATGATTTTGCTGAAGAGAAAACAATTACTAGTAGAAGTAAAATGAATTGCCACGTCCACTGAACTGAGACAGAATGAAGACTGTCAACACGGGGACAATGAAAAGGACAAAAAGAGGGAGAAATGGAAGAGTGGGGACAGCCAGGCTATTTTGCATTTGTTTCACACACTCTTGGAACCTGACCAGTTGCTAAGGGAAAAAATTAGGTCACTGCTTTCAGTTGCTTCTCTATTAGATTTTTAATTCAATAAAATATAATCACATCCATGACTAAAAAATGGCAAATGAAATACAGAGTCCATTCTGGAATGAAAGTAAAAATAAATTTAATCTTCCAAAGATTAAGAATGCATTTTTGGTCCAGATAAAAGTTTAAAGTATACAGTAAAACATTCAGCATTCAAATACATGTGTAGATGTTAGTGCTGACTCTTGGCTGTTCTGTTCTGAGCTCAGTATTTGTTAAAGGATGAAGGACCTCCAAGTTGTTAAAGTTCATGTGAAAACCTGTACTTCTCCTTAAGAGTGGTCTTTTCTCTTAAAAAAAAAATCACTAAGTGTACTCTCACTGTTATTTTCCCATTATCAGAGCTATTCACCCAGTGTATGCTAAGGTCACTGTGAAAAATCCGTTGCTAAATACCTGGTCCTTTCAGGGCTCTTCCAATCTAGTCATCTATTTTGGGACTTTCAGTATCAGTCTTTCTAATACAGGTACTTCTAGCAAACAGGCCTCTTGCATTGCAGCCACAGAAGACAAGTCTAGCTGGCTTAAAGGGAAAAAGGATTTATCTGGAAAGGAACTGCTAGTCCACAGCATTTCTGGGACAGTTAGAAACTGGGTTCCGCAAACAGATGAGGACAAAAAGGCTGCGGAGTTAGGACTCTACCACATGAGAGCCTGGTAAGAACACTGAGCTGCCTGGGATGCTGGCTACTATAGCTCCTGCTCTGTGTGTATATGGTGAATGTCATCACAGACACTGCTGCCACAGCCCTCTCTCCTCCACTAATCGTTGCTACCCCACCCAGCTTTCAGAAAGAATTCTCGGGGCTGGGGATTTAGCTCAGCGGCAAAGCGCCTGCCTGGCAAGCGCAAGGTCGTGAGTTCGGTTCCCGGTACCAGAGAAAAACCAAAAAAAAAAAAAAAAAAGAATTCTCTACAGTTCTGTCCTCTGCGCCATTAGCCCCTATGTTAAAAAAAAGTCCTAGGTCATGAATTGTAGCCCCAACCACAGAAAAGGCCAAGATAGCAAATCTCTGGCCTCGTAGGCTGTGAGGTGGGCACCCCTCTGTTAAGACCTACACAGTGAGCAATTCCTTAAAACTGAAGAGGAGGGTCTAGTGTTGGCAGCTCAACAAGCCAAATGACCCATACAGGAATGCTGCTTATTCAGGAAATTGCCTAAAACACAACCAAGCCTTCTGTCTTCTAAGCGCTCCGGAGAAATCTGAGTGGTGATCCACTAGGGTCCTGGCCCCCTGGTTTTCAAACGTCCTCACTGGGCCCACATCATTTCCACGCCAGGTGGTTCAGCAGCAAAGCAGGCACAACACTGAGACTCTTCCCAATTGATGTTTCAATCACTACCATAGCCTGCTGTTTTGTTCTTATGACTGGGCCACAGCTGCCCAACTTTAACTCTGGAAAGTGGCTCTCACTGGCCCTTTTCACCTCCTATGCCCAAATTCCTAGACTTAAGAGTCAGAAAAACTGATATGAGTCATGTCATCATCACTGACAAGCCTGGGAAACTCCTGAGTCTCAACATACTCAAATGCTGTCAGGAAGATAAATGAGATGAAGTAAAAGCCCTTTGTAAACTAAAATTATAAGCATAATCTCATTTGTCAACAATCATAACAGATAAATTCCTTAGGATTGTGACCTTTTCATGGTCTCTTTGGGACTAATGGGCAATGATGTCATATCTTTATTAAAATTAATTTCATAAAGTAGTATATGCTTATAATTTTAAGTACAGTAACAAAACACCCTAAAAACAAAACCTGATCTATATCCCATCTACCCCTAGTCCTGCTCCACAGAGGCAACTTTTAGTTTTTTAGCTTTTTCTTCCGGTATATACCTATATTATAATTTTTTAAAATTAACATTCAGTTGTTATATTATGAAAACAACTTAAATACTGCTTACTATTGAACCAATCATCGGAACACAACAGCCCCCTCCGTAGACTTGAGAACTACAGTTCTCTCTTCCCTGTCAAACAAGTCATTAGTTTCCTGCTTCTCATCTTCCAAAAATTTCAAAATATCTTTTATTCTCTGCTGTTTTCTTCTAGATATATTTGTCTTTGAAAGTTTATACTGTATTCATTTACTCCTTTACTATGAGGGCTTTGCAGGAAACAAAACTAAACTTATGTTCAATCTGGTATGTTTAAACAGAAACCAAATGAAGTTAAATCTGATCCTAAAAATGTCAGGCCTATCTTGTGTGGGCCCCATTATCTACGTAAGATTGCCTGCTATCTGCTCCTGCCACTCAATAAAACACCTCTATGTGTAGGCCAAGAATTCCCTCACCTCAAACCCACTCTTCCTACATTGCTTCTTTTTTATAATAGTTCTGAAGCTATTAAGTTGCTTTTCACTACCTTGAAGAGCACAATCTCAAAATCCCAGGCTTCCTTGACAGAATTTGCAAACCATACAGTTCAGCAGTATTAATATTCATGATATTGTGCAACCACCACCACCATCCATCTCCACAACTCTTTTCTCTTTACAAAACAGAAACTCTACACCCATTACATAATGACTCCCCACTCCTCTCCCACATCCGACTGTGGCAGTCACCACACTCTGCATGATTTTGACTATCTCATATAAGAACTATACAGTATTTTCCCTTTTATGACTGGCTTATTCCACTTAGCATAATGTTTTCATTTATCCAGTGGTTGTTTTAGAGTGTATTAATTTCCACAAATGTGTAAATTTCCATTTTACCTTTTGTTGATTTCTGACTTTATCCCATTATGGTTGGAGAAAATATTTTAAAAACTATTTTTAAAAAATCTACTGAGACTTAATCTGTGACCCAACATATCTTATATGCTGTAAAATTTCTTGTGCACTTGAGAAGAATGTGTATGCTGTTGCTGGGTAGAGATTTTACACACCCGTTGGGTCTACTTAGCTCACGGTGTGAGGTTCCTTATTCCTTTACTTCTCTTTTGTTCTAGCCATTATTCAGAGTACGGTACTGAAGTATCAAACTATTATTGTAGAACTATTTCACCCTTCGATTCTGTAAGATTTTGCTTAATATATATTAGTCTGTCAATATATGTGTGAATATTTGTAACTGTTATATTTCTTCCTGTATTGAACCTTTTAATAACATGTAATGTCCTTTTTGTCTCTTATAAATTCACAGTCTGTTTTACCTGTTACTGAAATAGCCATCCCTGCTGTTTTGGTTACCATTTGCACATAATTCTGGGCTTTAATTTTTAGTTAAATCTAATTTGAAATAAAAGGTATCACCTGCTGATTCAAAAACATTTACTGCTGGGGACACAAAAATGAGAACAATATCATCTTACCCTTAAGAGGCTCAACAGTATAGTCTCACAGTCTTTAACTGGAATTCATATTTGAATTAATAATATGATTGCTTGATTCTCTCCAGGATGATATGTAACTAGTACTATAGTGGATGCAGGGGAAAGATGCTGATTCAGTTACACTTAACAGAGGTCTGAACATTCTATAGACTTAATCAGACTGCAAAACTCCTGTTAAGAAGAGCTGATTGGATAGTGACAAGTAGCTTAACAACAGTTTGGTAAATGTTATACAGAAACTCACTCTACTGAATAAAATTGTAAGAAATTTTAAGATCCATAATTGCACAGTAAAAAAATCTGATACACATTTTTTTTTAAACTTCATAATCCTGATTTACAGAGTTAATATTCTTATTTTACAAATGAGAAAACGGGATCAGAGGGTTTATATGACTAGCTTAAAGTCTAACAAGACATGATAGGATTCAAATCCATTCAGTCTAGTTCTAGCTGTGTTGTTCAGCTTTATGGTATGAAATCCCTAAGTACCCAAATAGTCTTCTTCCCATGGAAGTGAGGTAAAAGTTATGTTGAAGTCATAGTGTGTTACAAATCCTAACATGATTATCATAGTTATCGGAGAAAGGTATGTTCTACATGGAGCACAACCATCCCTCCAGGCCCCACTTCACCACATGGGCAAAGCTGTATTTTAAATAATGAAAGAGAGAAGAATGTGCAGTTTGTTTTAAGTAACCAGATTAAGATAATGCAAGGAGTACTGTTTTATATCTATCCTTTTTTTTTTGGTACTGGGAATCAAATTCTAGACCTTGCACTTGACAGGCAGGCACTTGTGCTGCTGAGCTACCTCCCTGGCCTTGTTTTATATCTTTAAAATACAATCTCTAGCTAAATCTCAATCTCTCTCAGCTCACTTAAAATAAAAGAACACTACATAAGTAATCAAGTATTACCAACAATCCAAGAGCTGCCTCACAATTTTACTTATTCAAAACTTTAAAAAAATTACTACATTAAAGAATACATTCTCGTTTTTTAAAACTGTAAAGTATATGTGATACATTTTGGTTATTTTTTAGCCTTTAAAATGTTTATTAGTACACGCTTGTGATACATAATGAGTGCATTCATTGTGGGGAGCTGGTACAACGTACACATCTTCTTTTTTCCATCCCTTTCTCCTCTCCCATCCTCCATCTCTTGGTCCCCTTTCCTTTTCCACAAGATCTATCTCCTCATTTCTATTAACTTTTTTCTCTTTATTTTTATTTTGGTTTCTGATATGAGAAAAACAATGTGATATTTAAGCTCATGTGTCTGACTTATTTCACTTACCATTATGGCCTTATGGTACATCCATTTTCCTGCAAATGACTAAAATTTAGCCTCATTTATGGCAGAGTAGTACCCATTATGTATAAATACTACATTTTCTTTAACCATTCACTTGAGGATGGATGTGCTGGACACTTCTGAGATTTAGCATAATATTATGATTTGTGATGCTATAAACACACATATTATGGTAATATGATGTCTTTTGCTCTTTTGGGAAGAGTTCCCCCAAAAAGAGGAACTGCTAGGTTGAATGGAAACATTTCATTATTTTTAATTGTTTAAACACATTAAAAACTAAAAAACAATTATAGAAAATAAAGATTGTGGTATCTTTTTGCTAATGTTGCAGGCTCACATTTTTCTGTAGAATCTTTTTCTAACAATCTGATTTCACAAAAGATTGTTCAAACTGCTAGGTTATTTCTGACAACATATTTTCCTACAGTCTGACATGTAAATAGCCTTTTATTACACAGTGATTCTTATTTATTTTATGGTAATGAGATTGAACCCAAGTCCTCCAGCATGCTAGAGAACAGCAATATCACAGAGCTACACCCTTAGTCCTTTTTTTACTTGATTTTGCAGTAATTAAGTTAGCCAGACTGGCCACAAACTTGCAATCCTCGTGCTTCAGCCTTCCAAGCCCAATAGCTGGGATTACAGGCATGTGCCCTTGTGCTTGGCTTGATTCTTATCTAATAACATTCTCCCCTTCTCTTTTTTAAAGTGGTGGCAAAGTTTATTCAAGAAAGCAAAAATCAAGAGTGAGAGAGAAACTGGCTCTGCAGAGTGAGCTTGGACCAAGTACATAGGAAAAGAGGGAGAGAGCAAAGAAAGTACATGCTGATTTCCTACCACTTTGTTTGTAACTCCGTATTGTCTGTACTGTTCTTTTGCTATTTTGTAAAATGTCTGTCTGTCTGTTAATGTCTTCCTTTTATTTTTAAAATAAAAAAAAAAATAAAAGAAAGTACATGCTGCGTCTGGGAAACACAGCATGGGCTATCATCGAAAGTTATGATAGCTGATAACATTCTCTTCTAAGTGGCAGCTTCTAAAATTCTTTTAGTTAATATGCAATAATGGAATTAAATTCCTAAAGTAATCTCAGGTCAAATAGTTGTTTCCTTTAATATATAGCCATAGAAAGCTAAGTATGTATTCTCCCTTTGTGTGGGACAGCAAACTCCTTTGCTTTCTCATGAAAGGTCTCTTTCCAACTCTGAAATGTTAAGATTTTAATAGTTACCAGCAGATACTTTTTAAATGCAACGTTCATATATTCATTTGCTTATCACAAAGAATATGCTGTTCCTAATTTAAATTATCAGGTTGAAAATAACTTAATAAGGTGTGTGAATCTGGCACGATGCTTTATACACTGTAGGCTACTGTTTGATATACAAGTTGACTCTAAAAGAAAAAAATATTTTAAAATTTAAATGAGAAGCTCTACTCAATTCTCTCATCCAAATGAATTTATATCTAAATGTGGCTATCTTCATTTTTATTATGAATTTATTCTAATTCCAAACATTTAAACATCAATAGACCATTGAATATAAAGATGAAAATCTAACCTTGCAATCAGGAAAACTTGGCTAATTTCAAAGCTTCGGTGAGAATATAGTTGGGTAATTATATCTCTCACATCTATCATTTTACATTAGGAAAAAGCCTCAAGTCTCATTTAATGCTTAGTCACTAGAACTGAATGCTTGATTTTTATATTAAAAGCAGAGCCACATTAATACTGACCCTTCATCTATCTCAGATATCATAATTATGGACTCAAAAAAACTGACCTTGCACATCCCAGACACTGAAATTGTAGAACAAACTGGTTGTGTTTTCAAAGTGGAAGATAAATTTGTAATTTTAAAAATAAATATAAAATCAGGATTTCATACCTTGTGCAAGCATGTTAAATTCCAAGAACAGTGCTATGTGGTAAAGTTCCATGGCTTCTTCTGCCCTGGTCATGTTTGGCTTCCCTGCGACGAGAGCCTGAACTTCACTGAGACTCCCCACAGAGGGGCTACAGTGTAAAACAGAGAGGTCTACCACATCGGTATACATACAGTGTAGTATCACCTTTGCATATTTTTTTGGTATAATGGATTCATCTAATATAATTCTTGTGGGAGTCCTCAAAGTTCGGTCTGTGATTTCTTCACCAGTCCGTATCCTCCTTTGTAATAAATTTCGAAAAAATGGAGACCGTGCAGAAATAATAGCCTTGTGGGCTTTCAGCTCTTCATCTAAACAGTTTTGATTTCCCCCAAAAGCTTCAACCAGTTCAGAATCTGAAGAAAAACTAAGGACGACATCATAATAACACATATAATCAAAGAGTCCACGCATATCTACATCAAGGGAGTTTGGTGTTCCGAATTCTTCACTAAGTTGAACAAGGATGTCGACATTTTGAAACCTTGAGTCCTCCATTCCAAACTCTCCTGTATAAAGGTAGTGTAACAAAGCAGAAAACATGGGCATATCAATACCAGCTGTATTGATGTCCATTATTATCTCTGCCCCATACTCAGGCGAGGAAGCAAGCAGTGTTTTAAAAAATGGACACCTTGCTGCCAAAATGGCACGATGAACAGGAAAACAAGTTTCTTGAAATATTAAGTCTACATCAGTACAATACTTATACTCATAAAGATCAGCCATATCTTTCTGCAATGTCCGGGCTTCTGGTCTAGCCAAACTGGCTTGCAGAGAAAGCTCCTTTAAGGCTGAAGTTCCCTCATATTCCTCCACTAATGCATTGACATCTCTAACATCCCATCCAGAGAGGAGTTCTCGCATCTGCTTGGCATGATCAGCAGACCTATTAGATTTTCGACGCTTAATAAATTTCTTTTTGAGGGTGGCAAGGCCAGAGGTTCTCTTTTTTTTGTCTTGTGGTTTCTCATGGCCATGGTCAAGGCTATATAATTTTGATTCACAACCATAGCCTTGCTGAGAATAGGATGATGTCCCTAAAAAGAAGATTAAACAAATGAAAATTTGTATTTCCCCAACATTCATCCTTAACATTAACATTTTTCACATTAATTTTTTTTTTGCAAACAATCTTGGACCAAATAAAACTGATTTTTGTTTTTATAAAGGAACATAAGAATTTCAAGTAACATTTTAAAATAGGAACAACCATAGCAAATTAATCTGAATTTTTAAAAATACCTTTGATCTCCTGACAAAGACTGAGAATCCCCTTTTTTGAGAGAATCTTGCTAAATTGCCCAGGCTGGGTGCTTCAAATTTACAATCTTCCTGCCTCAGTCTCCCAAGTAGCTGAGATTACAGGGTTGGACCACTATGTCCAGCCGACACCATAAATCTTAATCATAATTTTTAAGAAATGAGAGATAAACAGATTTATAAATTAGGAATACTGCTTATATATAATTGTGAAATGCTTTATCTTCTCAACTATGGCAAGGCTGCATTTGTATGGGTAAAATAAATGGACAGGACACACAAATGGAGATAGCTAATTTGCTAGGTAATTAATTGGCAACTATGGTTAAAGCAACTAAAGAAAAGGTCAATTGTGTTAGATAAGCAGTGTTTAAACAAAACTCATAGAAACCAGATTTCCATTTATGTGTGTGTGGGGGGGATAGAGCCTACTATAGAATTATTTATAACATCTTCATATCTTAATTCTTTTTATCCATAAAGACCACTGAAAATAATTCTATTCATAGTCACAAAAGAAAATAAAGTTAAAAAAATTGAAAGTTTACCTATAAAAGTCTGTTGGGCTTGGGAATTTCCCCCTACCCTCGGGGAACATGAATGAGGATAGTTAGATGCATTAGCACCCATTTTCTTCAGTCACTCAGGCATTCCATCGGCTGGTTCTTCAAAGTATGATCCCAGAGACCTTTATGAACCTTCAACCCTGGATCCAGCAGCCTCTTTTCATCCATTTCTTGATATGAAACAAAAATAATTTTATTTATTTTTCAAATGTATCTAAAATCAGTTTTTTTTAAAAAGCAAGCTACTGAAAATCACTTTTATTTGCAAATACTGTAATGATATGCTACTGATTTCCTATGTAACATTTTTAGAAAATATAAAATCTTTAATCCTGTATTATAAATCTGTGTTAGTTGCAATTTTGAGTCATTATATACTTTCTAAGATAGTAAAAAGAAACATACCCATCAAATTTTAACATATAATCATAGGAGGAATACTTCGAAGTACAGGGAAAGGTATTCAGACTAAAAAAAAAGTTTCAGTGAAAAACCCTACAGACAACCACTAGTCATTATAATATTCTAAGCAATGTACAGACACTTAGAAGAGGTTGATACCAGTACTGTGCATACCAAGAATATATAATTTTACCTGGCTAAAAGGATAGTGGTTTAAGAAGAAAAAAACCCTCACAATTTAAAATCCATCATGGAAATTGTTAGGAAACCAACCAGGAGGCAGCTTAACCTAGCCTTAAAATGAAGGATGTTTTAACAAATAAAAGGTAGAAAACACATGTAACTATGAAAAACCCACTGGAAAAAAAGAGCTAAGTTAAGATTCCTCGAATTTATTTTCATCTCTATTGCTAATATAAGTATAACCTTAGGAGTTCACATTTAAGAAAAATCATCATTAATATCTACGCCTTTCTCTGCATTTGTGTGTGTGTAAACATATATGGAAATTTATTTATCTAAGCATATAAATATCTACTTACAGCTGTCAGGATAAGACTGGAAAACTTCTATTAATTATTATTATTTTTTTTTTTTTTTTCCGGTACCAGGAATCGAAGTCACGACCTTGCACTTGCCAGGCAGGCACTGTGCTGCTGAGCTAAATCCCCAGTTCCCTACTTCTACTAATTAGATACTGTATAAATACTGTGCTATGTAAAGTAATAGTTCCTTCAAATTATATACTTATACCAAAACTTACCTACTTGCCTAGGAGAACAAACATCTTTAAATTTTATTTTAGTATTTATTGTTGGAGGCTTGAACTGATCTAGGCAGTTAACAAAAATATGAAAACGCATTCTGTAAGAACTACGCAGCAAAGAGGCTAGTGAGTTTAATATGCTATTTTGTGAATGTTAAAAACAAAACCTAGGGCTGGAGATGAAGCTCAGTGGGGAGAACCCTGGGGCCAATCCCCAGTAAGTTGGGGAGTAGGAGGAGATAAGCTTTGTATCTGGGAGCAATGGTGGCTGTAAAAAGTATGGGTCCAGTGTTTCTAAAGATATAGTTGCTTTCTGTTGCTCTTGTGGTAGGCTTCATCTCACTTCCTTCACTCATTCTTAAAGTTCCGTATTGCTTTATTTTGGTTTGCTTTTTAAATTTCTTTCGATTGCAGGGCAAACTCGCTGACACAAAGTATGCCGATGGCACAAAGAACACTGAAACACAACAAGGCAGAATAAAAGCTTGTTTCCAGAGGAAGAAAAATCACAAGGGTCCATGGAAGTGGCAAAATTTACCATTCCTACTTCAACACACTTGAGAAACATTTTCAACTGAGAACTTAATGTGGTTTGTAAGGCCACAAGACACTATTACACTGGCCTTTCTGAAATTTAAAGCACATCAAAAAATGCCTTTAAAAAAAGCTTTACTTTAGGCTGAACAGAATTAGACACTCTAGGAGAAACAAGAGCATGCAGCAAGAATTAGAAAAGCCACAGACTGAGCTACAGATACTTGGCTATTCAGCCCTACAATGATGAGGTTTCTTCCTGGGGATGTGCTTTGAAATAAAAGTAACTTTGGAATTTATGGACAAAGTCTCTTCTTGGTAGCTACGCATCAACAGGGATCCCCTTCATAATAACTAGTCTGGGTGACATTTATATCTCCCAGAGGATTTTGAATACCAAAATAAATAGGCCTTGGAAAGAAATGGCGGGAGGGGGGCGGGGGGGCGGGGGCATAGAGGGGTTCTGGATCAGATATAACTCTTCAGGCCACTCTGTGTCCAGAGTTCCAAATCCTATGGCTAACCCTGACTGGGGAATTCCAGTACAAAGCTTTATTTCTCAAAATTTTCAGAGAATAATTTTGCTGCTTCTCAGGTAATCAAAATTTATGCCAAATGGTATACACATTGTTATTTATTTTTAAATCTATTCAGCTACCTGTATATCTGAAAATGATAATTAATCACAGTCTAATCTCTCCAGAGATGGTTTTCTTTCCAGACAAGTCAGCTCTGTCTCTCACAGATAAAAGAATGAAATCCAATCTTTGGAAGATGGGGTAGGAAAGGAAAGGGAGGTCTACAGGACTGGAGGCTGGGCAGATCGATGTAAACAGTCCCAGAAGGCTGATCAAGCCTTTTTCTGGGATCACAAATTCTGTTAGTCACTAACACAATCAACCCAATCAGATGATATGACATTCTTAAAATATGCTTCATTGATTGCAGCAAAACCAGCTGAGGGGGAAAAACTGTTGAATATAACAGAGAATGAATAACACTGAGACATTTTTTGGAGTTTATAAGCCAACATTTTCTTTCCTCCCCATCCATCAAAACAAAACAAAACAAAACCTAGACCAGAATTCTCCAAAGTTTTCTCAAGTGTGGAAAATGTAGCCAGGTATGGTAGTGCACGCCTGTAATCCCAGCACTCAGGAGGCTGAGGCAGGTGGATCATTATGAGTTCGAAGTCAGCCTGGGCTACAAAGTGAGCTCAAGGTCAGCCTGAACTACATAGCCAGACCCTGTCTCAAAGACAAAAAAAAAGAGTGGAAATGTGATATTAAATAAATTTCTGATAGGTTTCTTTATCTTAAGATTTCTCAGCACTTTTAAACTGCTAAGGTGTGCTGTGAAGAGGAAGTACTGAGAATGATTAAAGGAGCCCTGCTACCCTATAGAGCACTAAAAGAATGAACTTAATACATTTTGGGGAAAAAAGCTGATCTTTGTTATAAAAACACTTACAAAACAAGCAGTTTTTACTCCTATACACAGTGGAAAATACAGTGGGAATTAACATGTTCTTGTCAGCTTGAGCCACTGGTCGTATACGCATGACTGTACCTTCAGGCGGCTTTTTATTAATTTTATTAGTAAAAAGACCAATAACAGTGATTAGATCTGTTTGTACCACCATTGGTACAAGCCACAGGGACAGACAGTCATACATGTACCACTAGTGGTTCAAAGCTGCTGCCAATGAGATATGAATTACGGCCCTGTCATGAACATGTTAAGGCATCTGGGACTGAGTTCTCCCTGTCATTGATTTACCACATATACAGTATAGAATGCAGGTAACTTTAATGAACCTGTTTCTGTATTTGTAAAATAAGGAAGAGCACAGAGGGTTTCTAAAACTCAGTGTAGCTGTATGACTTACTGATCTGGGAAATGAAGATGGGGAAGGGAGTTATTTCCATGTAAGATGTTAGTTTGATTATTTTAGATAGAAGGATAGGAACTGGGGAGCAAATGTGAGTAAGAAATGCAAACTGTAATAAAAGAGAAATACAAAACTATAGCAACACTTAACTCCTGTGAAATCAAAGTATCGTATACTGGAATATATTACTCAAACCATGAAGTTTGAGAGTGTAAGTTTTTTTTTTCTTGGTGGAACTCGAGTATGATGAAGCCAAGTGGGATAAATGGTCCTCCTACAGTCAGATCTCAATTTCTAGACCAGCTAGAAATAAAACAAAGTTTAAAAAGAGAGAGAAATCATATTGGATCTATTGGTACATTCCTGTTAGTTACTCCAGCACCTTGAGGCTGAGGAAGGAGGATCACAAGTTTGAGCCCCAGCCTGGGCAAATTAGCAACTTAAGAAGCCCTGTCACAAAAAAATAAAAAAGGATGGGGATGTAGTTCAGTGCAAAGGTCCTGGGTTTAATCACCAGTGCCACAAAAAAACTAACAACAATAAAACAAAGCAAAGCAAAACAATCCCTCAAAAACCTAAGTTAAAAGGAAATAATTTCATATGTCCATCACACATGCCAAGCATGTTTTACTTAACATCACAACACATATTTATTGACAGTTTACTGTCTGTCAGACTCTAGTTTTAAAGTATACACACACCCTTCATTTCACTCTCTGGAGCTTTTTTCCCGATGAGACTGAGAGTGACAGTGAGAGGTTAGCAATTTGCCCACACACAGGTAATTAAGTAAAAGAGCTGGGATTACTTTGTTTCTCTGTGAACCTTCAGTTTTATCCTTAGATACATTTTAAGAGTAACAAGACAGAAGTAGACTGTGGCCGGACTTGGTGGTGCACATCTGTAATCCAAGTACTCAGGAGGCGAATGCAGAAGGATGGCCTCAAGTTTGAGGACAGCCTAGGCTACATATTGAATTCAAGGCCAGCTTGAATGACACAGCAAGACCCTATCTCAAAAAACCGAAAAAAAAACAAAACAAAACAAAACAAAACAAAAACAAAAGCAGACTACGAACAGCAAGCAGAAACAGCAATAAACCCTTGCCTCTTCAAGGAATCTTCAAAAAGATGAGACCAGAAAGGAAGTTTAGAAAGTCATATCCAGGCTCTCTCTATGGCCATTTAATATAGACGCAGATGACCTCTAGAAAATCCTAAATATTCCAAAAGCACAGAGTAAAATCATGTTTATGATAGCAGCAACTTATTAAGGAAAGACTAAAGTTATGTTCCCTTAAACATCTACTAAGACAGGGAGTCAGAATCATGGAACTGCAAGGAGTCTTCAAGCTTGTTTTGGTCAACGCTGTTTTCAAAATGACTATACATCCACAGAATGTCAGAAAATATTTGCAAACCACGTATCCGATAAGGGATTAACATCTAGAATAGAGAACTACTAGAATTCAACATACAGCAACTCCACTCCAAGAACTTGAGCAATTATTTCTCCAAAGAAGATCTATCAATGGCCAAATAAAAATCTAAAGAGATATTCAGCATCACTAATTATGCTGGGGCTATAGCTCAGGGGCAGAGCACTTGTCTGGTGTACAAAACCCTGGGTTCAGTCCTTAGTAAGGAGGAAGGAGGCAACAATAACAGTATCATTAATCACTGGGGAAATAAAAATCAAAACCAAGTGAGATATCAATTCACACTCATTGGGTTAATTTTTATAAAAACACACAGGTGCACATATAAAAACTGTTGGTGAGACTGTGGAGAAATTAGAACCCCTGTGCAAAGCTGGATGAACTGAAAGCAGGGAATGACAAAGTATTTGCACATCATGTTCACAGAAACCTCATTCACAGCACCTAAAATGCTGAAGCAACCCAAGCACCTACCAACAGATGAACAGATCAGCAAATGTGGTTACACATACATATACAATGAAATACTATTCAGCCCTAAAAAGGAGGTGATTCTACTTGCACAAACTCATCCCTCCCTCCCTCCCTCTTTCCTTACCTTTTGCATTGCTGGGGGTTGAAACCAGGGTCTCATGCACACTTGGTAAGAGCTCTATCACTAACCTACATCTCCAGCCCTTGGATAAGCCTTGAGGATATTATACTAAGTGAAATAAACCAGTCACAAAAAGACAAATACTGCATGATTCTTTATCACTTCTATGAATTATTTCTCATATAAGGTGCCTAAAACTGTGAAATTCAGAGACAAAAAGTAGAATAGTGGTGGCCAGGGACTAAACAGAAGGGATACTAGAGGAACTGTTGTTTAATGGATACGGAGTTTCAGTTTGGGAAGACAGAAAGATAAAAAAAGTTCAAGAGATGAATGGTGGTGATAGCTGCACAAAGTGAATATGCTTAACACTACTGAACTGTAGATTCAAAAACTGTCTTCAAAGGTAAATTTTATGTTATGTGTATTTTATCACTGGATGTTGAATCTCCACTAAAGAGTCATGTGTTAAATGCCTGGTCTCCAGGATAGTGCTACTAGGAGACAGGGAACACTACGGAGGAGAAGCCTAGGCAGAGGTCCTGATGTTACTGGGGAATGTTTTGAAGAAGACTATGGGACCATGTCTCTTCCTCTTGTCTCTCTGCTCCTTGACTCATGCACAAGAGGTTCTTGCTCAGCCATAAGCTCCTGTTACAATGTGCTGGTTCCTCAGAAGCCCATGGCAAAGGGTCACCTGCTGTTGGACTAAAACCTCCAAAATTGTGATCAAAATAAAAATTTTCTATTTATAAGTTAATTATTTCTGGCATTTCATTATAGTGACAGAAAAGCTGACTAACTACAATTTTAAAAACTGGACAAAAGTAAGTTATAAGCATTGTTATCAAAAATTATTCGTAGCTCAGTGGTGAAGTACTTTACCTACTTGGCATAAGTGAGGCCCTGGGTTTGATCCCTGGCATTGCAAAACAAAACAAAACAAAACCAAGCTTTATGGCTAAGATTCAAAAAGGAAATCTATTTTCCAGGTAAAGTAAAGACAGATTAGTTATTATAGTAGTTATACTTAAGCAGAAGAGAATTCACTTAAAAAAAAAAATCAAAAACACAATGAGGTACAACTTTATCCCGCCAAGGTGATCCAGGTGTGGTGGTGCGTACCTGTAATCAGAGCACTTGGGAGGCTGAGGCAGGAGGATCACCATCAATCTGAATGTAGCCTCAAAAAAAAAAAAAAAAGAAAGAAAGAAAAGAAAATGCTGGCAAGGATGTGAGGAAAAGATAATTTTCCTACACTGCTAGTGGGAATGTACATAGGAAGAGCCATTGTGGAAAAGAGTATTAAGGTTCCACAGGGAGCTACAAATAGAAATGCCATACAATCCAGCAATCCTACTACTAGATTTATAGCCAAAGGAACTAGAATCAGTGCACTGACACAAGATCTGTCGTCACATGATTATTGTAGCACTGTTCACAATAGCCAAGATATGGAGTCAACCTAGCCATATGTTGCTGAATGAATGGATAAAGGTGGTATGTACCCACAACTGAATATTATTGAGCCATAAAAGAATGAAATTTTGTCATTTGCAGCAACATGAATGGAACTTGAGGGCTTTATGGTAAATGAAATAAATCAGGCACAGAAAGTAAAATACTGCATGTTCTCACTTATATGTGCAAGCTAAAAAGTTGCTCTCAAAGAAGCAGAGTGTAAAACTGGTTACCACAGCCTGGGAAGAATGTGGAAGAGGGAGAGATGGAAAGAAGATAGTTAATGGGTACAGGGGGCAGGTGGATGGCTATAGGGAGGAGGAATAACTTCCAATGCTCCATAGGGTAATAGGGTAACTGTGGTTGACAACAGCTAATTAAGTATTTCAAAATAGTTGAGGGGACTTTAATATATCATCACAAAGAAATGATATATGTCCACGGTGATAGATACGCCAATTATCCTGATCTGATCACTACACATTATATCCATGTATTGAAATGTCAAACTGTATTTAACAAATACTGTATATACAATTACTGTGTCAATTAAAAATAAAGATATATATTTTAAAAATTATTCTGGCTTACGTTTATATGTTTGAATTTTAAGAACAAGGGTTATAGCTAGAATGTCAATATTATCAGCTTCTTATACAAATAAGATTAAAGAGATATATGTACATAATAATTAAAATATCCTTTAGTTATTGAATGTTATGAGCCAGCCACTAGTAAGTAACTTAATCAATTAATGTCTTTTTTTTTTTCTTCCCAACAACGTGAGGCACAGGTCTCTTACTGTCCCTACATTATACAAGGAGAGACCAGAAGGTTAGGAAAATGAAGCACAAAAGGCTTAGACATTTACTGAAGTTCACAGAGCAGTTAGTTACAGAGACAGGCTTGTGGTTCTTATAATACAGGTAATATTACTTTTTTCATTTTTCCTAAGCTTTGAAGGGAAAATGTCCAGAGCAGAAAAATACAGCTGTGTTCCAGAAATGGAAAGTGAGAACACAGCTGACAGTGTTACTTTTCGCACTTAAAAGATCTCTCACATAAAGCAAAAACATAATTTAAATGGAAAAGATTTCACTAAAAGTGCCTTTCTGAATGTTTACAGCTAGACTGTATGTTCCTTGACGGCAGAATGACACTTTTCACGCTTGACCATCCATCCACACAACCACCCACCCTTTCATCCACCAGCTGGCTTCAAGAAACAATAGGAGTTTATCAAGTGAAAAAGGAAAGGTCATTCAAGGTAGAAGAAACAGGATACATAAATAAGAACAACTCCTGCTCCTCTCAGTCCTACTACCAGTTCTCACAGCTCTATTTCTTCTCTATTATTAATATTGTAGCATACTCACTTAAATTTCCATCTCCCAAGGACAGGTTCTCAGCCAGCCTGGGTGGTGGTATATGCCTCAATCCCACCACTCTGGGAAGCTGAGGCCAAGTTCAAACCTAGCCTGGGCAACTTAGTGATTTAGAATGACCCTTTCCCCCGCAAAAAAACCTCCCTCAGACAAAGGGCTTCTATCTAGAACATATAAAGAATTTAAAAATATCAGCCCCTCCAAATTCAAAGACCCAACCCATAAATGGGCAGCTGAGATACACTTCTCAGACAAGGAGATACAAATGGCAAATAAATATATGAGAAAATGTTCAACATCATTAGTCATTCGAGAAATGCAAATTAAAACAACACTGAGATTCCACCTTACCCCAGTAAGAATGACCAGTATTAAGAAATCAACGAATAACAAATGCTGGCGAGGTTGTGGAGAAATAGGAACCCTTCTCCATTACTGGTGGGAATGCAGACTGGTGAAACCACTGTGGAAATCAGTTTGGAGATTCCTCAGACAACTAGGTCTAGAGGTCCCATTCAACCCAGCTATCCCCCTGCTGGGTATTTGCCCAGAAGATCTGAAAACATATCACAGTGATATATGTGCACCTATGTTCATAGCAGCACAATTTGTAATTGTTAAAATGTGGAAGCAACCCAAATGTCCACCCACCAAGGATTGGATAAGAAAATCGTGGTACTTTCATATAATGGAATATTACTCAGCTGTAAAGAAAGATAAACTCGAGGCTTTCATAGGTAAATGGTCACAACTAGAGACCATACTCATAAGTGAAATAAATCAAACATACATGTGCAAGCACCACATTGTTTCACTAGTGTAAAACCTGAAAGAGTTAATTTAAACTAGGAGGTATGGTAGACATTGTGAAATGATAGGAAAGCACTTGAGGGTAAAGGGCAAGTGGGATGTGGGAAAAGAGAAGGGAAAGAAGGAGAAATATTGTATGTATGTATATTACAGGATAGTTAACATAGTTGTTCTACTGTCTTCTATTTCTTTGCTGAAAGAAACTGTCAGTGAGTCCTTGGTTGATCAGTATTGCATGTC
This sequence comes from Chinchilla lanigera, assembly GCF_000276665.1. Classification (NCBI taxonomy): domain Eukaryota; kingdom Metazoa; phylum Chordata; class Mammalia; order Rodentia; family Chinchillidae; genus Chinchilla; species Chinchilla lanigera. The sequence goes on from NW_004955438.1 coordinate 15,411,599, forward strand.
TCTTATCTGTTTTCATGAGAAACCACTTTGAAGATATCAATATGTAATACAACAAGCATTGTTAATTTCCTACCATTTTGTTTGTAACTCCGTATTGTCTGTACTGTTCTTTTGCTATTTTGTAAAATGTTGCCTGTCTGTTAATGTTTTCCTCCTTTTATTTTTAAAATTAAGAAAACAAAAACAAAAACAAAAAACCCCAAAACTCCTGATCACTCACCATAAAACTCAAAGTAGGCACACTGTATTTGAATAGGTAAATGTTAGCACTTACCATAAATGTTGATGAATAATGTGCCTAAGGCCTAAAGGTACATACTGCATATGTTCTGAGTATGAACAGGAATTATATCAAAAAGCCAAGTGTCATCCTATAGCCTTTAATTCAGAACATAATAGAGGAACTACTGGAAATAACATAGATTTGGCTGAATGTACTATTATATTTGTGTTTTACAAAGATTATTGGGTGGCTTCAAAGTAAAAGACCCTTATGCAGGAAGACTTATTAGAAAATTCCTGATGTAGTCCAGAAAAGTGTTAGAAGGGACGTAGCTTGCTTTATTTAGAAAATGGTGATAATACCACCTACTTCACAATGTTGTTTGAAGAGCTGACCTGCTTTGAATGAAATACTGTCTAGAATGTGGAAGGTAGTCTGAAAAATCTAGTTTTGAGGCATTTAAAGCTGAGGACTACTTCCTAGGAAGTAGTGAGTAAAGAATCTATACAGCTGCCTTGAGAAGACACAAGTGATTTTACCTCAGAGCTCATATGCAAATGTTTTATCCTCACTTACAACCTCAGAATAAGATCTTTCCAAAGTAAGTGGAGTGGTAAAAATAGGAACAGAGGGAGGAAAACACTGCCATCATTGAGAGGCCCAAGTCTACCCACGGGCCTTGATTATTATCCTCAACTGAATCTTTTCGTAGAGGTAAGTGAGATCTAATAGGGCAGTCTGGACCACAGCAGTGCTGTCCCCAGCAACCAGTATAGGTCTTGGCTCAGCAATCTCCCATCAAAGCCTGTGCTTTTTCCTTTTATCAGCTATATTCTCCAAAACTGAAGGAGCTCTGGAAGGAGCAGAAAATGTTTTACCCAAAAGATACGAAAAAAAAAAAGCCTAAAATCAGAAGGTAGAAAATGATTATGAAACCCTGCAAGATCAACTGTAGAATCTGTCCAGTCAACTGTGTTACAAGTAACTGTGCCATTTAGAAAGCTTGTGTTTATGAGAGAATGATTAGCTTTGGGCCAGATACACAATGTTTGACTGAATAAATGAAATCACTTTCTAATCAGGGACAGTGGTTTTTATTGTTGTTTTAGTGATGTACAGAAAGGCAGCCCTGGATGATTTAAAGGTGATAAGAAATCTGAATCCATACTTGAAGAGAGAAACAGAACTGACATCAGAGAACACATTCAAAAGAACACATTTAAAAGAAAAATGTATTTCTCATAAATTCCATTGAAAGCAAAGGGATTTTCTGACACCAATATAGCAAATGTTAAAATAAAAGGGTGTATTTCTCGTTGGTAAGTTACAATGGGTACTACTGTTAAAGCTGAAGAGATAAGAAAACATGCTGAGCAAATATGATAATTAGCTGGAGACTACGGCTGCACAGAGAGAAAAGGAAAATAAAGAAAACATGAGCAAAGGTAGTCTTCATTAGGACAGTTCAAGTCCCAAACTGTTGGATCATGCAGGGAATAGTCATGGGAATGGTCTTATGAATTACACAAGTCCTTACAAATGGAAACATAATAATGGTTTAGGAGTTGGAGATAGTTCTGTAATAAAATTCAATTTTTCTTCATGTCACTAAGACCAAGAAGGTCCAAATAAATATGGGGAAAACTCAATCAGTGAAAAAGAACTGTAAGATTTATAAAATAATTTAATAATGATCATTTCACTTGCATGAGTTTCTTCTGCTCATCAGAAATCTGTTATTTACAGAATCTTTGTTGGTCTATTAAATGAAAATGTGTTCTTCCTGAGATTTTTCTCGTCTTGGGCGGCAGATATAGCTCAGTGGCACAAGCACCTGCCTGGCAAGAGCAAGGTCCTGAGTTTGATTCCCAGTACCCACCCCCAAAAAAGATTTCTGTTGTCTTTTCTTTGGAGACAGGTCTCGCTATGTAGTTTAGGCTGGCTGTAAACTCACAATGTAGCCCAGGCTGGCTCGAACTCATGGTGACCCTCAGACTTCCAAGTGCTAAGATTATAGGTGTGTGCCACCATGCCCAGGTCCTGTTTTTTTCTGAATCTTGTGTACAGTAGTCTTAGTGAAAGAAGTACTATACTGATGGGTTTGATAATGAACATGATTTGAGAAACTTTAGCTATGAAGTATCCTCTTGCAGACATACCAAGGTCTTTTAGGAAAAACACACAGCAGAAAATCAGATAAAACTCTTATTCTCACAAGAAACTATTACAATTTTTCTTCATCCCCACTGCTTATCCTGTGGGACATGTGTAGCAGAAGCACAGGGAAAGGATATTATAGTCCAAATATGTCAGACTCGAGCAGACTACTCTGGGCTCTGTTGATGCAATGGAAGTCTACATCTTAAAACACTATTTTTAAAAAAAATTTTTAAAAAAACACTATTTTCTATTTGTTTAGAACACCACCAACAAAAATATCAAGAGAATAGATATGAAATCCTTATAGAACACACAGTGAATACTCATATATTAGTGAGGGGAATAGGGGAGAAGAAGGAGGAAAAGATGATGGAGGTCTTTACTTTGCACTGGCTGGTTATCAATCCTTTGAACCACAAAACAGGAGAAACAATTTAGGTGAACTGGGGTTATAAGGGTAATGGGTTGGATATCCCAGAAAGACAACCAAGGAAGAAACAATGCACACAGAATACACCCCTAGTAAAAGTCTAAAGATTAGAGTTTCCTAGTATTAATGTTTCATTTCTTTTTCTTTAACTTTTAAATATTTCATTTCCATGGGCAAACTTCTTAAATTATAGCATTCTCTCAAGATGATAATTATTTACTTCTGATTGAGGATATTATTTATAAATATTCTATCAAAGCTAGCAAAAAGATAAATGGAGAGTCTAAGAAGTGATGGTATTCACTTCTTGAGGATTAAAGCCATTTCTGGTATAGTTTTGCATTGCTAGACAGCACCCAATAAAATAAAAGTAAGATCCAAGCTCTCCTGATGTCTATATGGCCTTCCAGTAATATTTGTATTCTTTTATGTAGTATCAGTAAGTTCTCTTGACATTTACTTATTTATAACTCTAAAGATCAAATCTAGGGCCTTGTACCTGCTAGGCAAATGCTTTACCACTTAGCTACATCCCCAGCCTTTAAGATTTTTAGAGCATTTCTTGAAACCATCAGTCTTTTTTTTTTTTTTTTTTGGCCTTTTTGACACAGGGTCTCACTATGCAGTTCAGGCTGGTCTTGAGCTCACTTTGTAGCCCAGGTTGGTCTCGAACTCCCAACAATCCTCCTGCCTCAGCCTCCCGAGTGCTGGGATTACAAGCCCGGCATGTTGTCTTTATCAGTTGTCTCATTACTGCCATCTCTGAACAGAAAATAATACATCTTTAGGTTTACCAAACATTTCCACATGCCAAGAAAATAACACCTCAAAGGAAGGAGACTTGTCTTCCATGTGGTAATCATTATTGAAATGCTTTTGTCAGCATTTTCCACCCCACAAATGAATATGGTATTTTCTAAAATCTGTAAAGGATTATACAAATAAATTACCCCCAATGTTTTCTTATCTTTAGTTTTCCTGCGCTTTTCTTTCTAAAGAGCTATCTTAAGCCAACCCATCTCCTCATATAGGAACTGGTTTGAGACATGCTGTCATTTGATTCTCAAGTTGTCGCCTTAAAGAGCACTTTCTGCTTCTGCTATCCCCTTTGCCTAGAACACTCCTCATGTGGTTTATGCCCTTATTTGCTTTTGTTATAATGCCAATCCCTCAAAGAGGCCTTTCTTATGAATTATCCTGTATCAAATAACATCCCAACCCATTATTTTCTATCCTCTTTCTTCATTTTCTGTACAATACTTTTCATCCCTTGAAATTATATACTGTTTGCTTGTTTATAGTCTCATACATTACAGTGTAAATTCCATGGCAGACAAAACTTCATTTATTCAACACTAAATTGTCAACAAATAGAATAGTGCCTGGCACTTAGAAGACATTAAATTAAAAACAGCTGAATGAAATCAGTTTTTAAAAAAACAGATACTACGCAAGGAAAGTCTTATTTATAATCATTTCTTAACTTTTTCAGCCAAAAAATTGTTTTGGGGATCCATATTCCTTGTTTATAATCTAGGTCTCTTAGAAGAGTGTGATTTATAAAAAATTCCCTGGAGAAAAAGACCCATGGAAAACTGATCAAGTCATTAAAGGAAATAAGAAAACAATAATTTAAAAGAACATAGAGACAACACTTCGTTCAAGATAACAATATGTAATATAACAACCACTGCTAATCCCTATCATTTGGTTTGAAATCCTGTATCATTTTTAATGTCCTTGCTTTGTTTTGTTTGTATTTTGCTATTGTTCTTTTTGTTTTTTTACTAGTCTCTTTAAAACAACAAAAGAATAGACCCATGGGTCACAGTGTACATACAGCGAAATATGATTCTGTTGAGATGTTTTAAGATACATAAGCAGTAATATTTTAAAAAAAAAACCTGTTTCTTCAGAAATTACACACAGAATTATATGATCCAGCAATTCTACTTATAAAAAAGTAAAAACAAGGACTCGCACTGATATTTATGCATGCATGTCCAACATTATTCACAATAGCTAAAAGGTGGAAGCAACCTGAGTGCCCAGCAACAGATGAACGGATACACAAAATGTGGTGTATACAAAGAATGGAATCAAACCTAAACAAAGGCGATCTGGGGATGTAGCTCAGAGTGCTTGTTTAGCACATGCAAGGGCCTGGGTTTGATCCCCAGGACTGGAAGGAAGGAAGAAGGAAGGAAAGAATGAAGAAAAGAAGGAAGGAAATTCAGATATATGCTAAAACATGTATAAGTCTTGACATTATCCTAAGTGAAATAAGACAGTCAAAAAGGACAAATACTATGTGATTTCACATATAAATTACAGCATATACAGCACTCAAATTCATGAGAAATATAAAGTAGAATGGCAACTGCTGAGGTTTGGGAGATACAGTAATATTAAACAATACAATTGCACTTGAAAATGAAAAAATTCTAGACGTGGATGGTGATGATGGCTGTACAATAGGAAGTACTTAATGTCATAAAACTATACATATAAAACTGGTTAAAATGGTAAATACATATTTTGAAGTCACCATAAAAATGTAAAAAAAAAAAAAAAACACATTAAAAAAGAAAGAGAACATTCCCTTGGAATTTAAAATTCCTTTTAATGTCTATAATGGGGGTATATTACATTGGAACAGTGATATATATTTTGCAAAGTTCTTTCTCATGTATTTTCACATCAAGTACTCTATTCAGACAATATAGGTATCATTCTTTATTCTCTGAATGGGGATGTTAAGGTGGAGGCTGAACTGACTTATCCAAAGCCAAATATAGAGTAAAATGGCAAAACCAAGTCTAGATACCAGTTCTACTGATCCCTAATCTAGTGTGTGCATGACTCTTACCCCAACAAAAAAAGCTCAAAAGACTTCTATCTTGTATCAATCTTTCTGAAGGAAGCTACATGTCTCCTTTGTGCTTTCCTATGTCTAATGCATTATCGCTTTTGTTACTCAACACTTAAATTTTAAAAATTTCACCTTCTCACCCAACTGAGGTTAAAGGAATTGATTTTAAATTTCTCTTAATGCTCTCAATTGTTGGCAGTGTGAAAACCATACTCCATAATATCCAACTCTTTAGCATTCAAACATACAAGAAAATTATTCCTAGGCTTCTACATTCTCATTCTTCCTATTGTTTTTTTTCTCTTTTGCAAGAGATATTTTTGCAATTTCTATAATTAAAACACACACTAAAGTAGAAAAAAATAGCCTCATCACCAATTTTTAACATTTAACAATTTGTAGCAGTTTTGTATCACTGTATCCCAATCCACTCAATCTAATCCTTCTATCCCCCCCCCCC
>NW_004955438.1:15417843-15460050 GCF_000276665.1 Chinchilla lanigera
GGTACCGGGAATCAAACTCACAACCTTGCACTTGCCGGGCAGGTGCTGTGCTGCAGGGCTAAATCCCTAGCCCCTAATCTAATCCTTCTAGATAATTCTAAAGCAATGTCAGCATTTTGTTTCATCTGTAAATATTTTCATGTGTATCTCTAAAACAAGGATGTAAATACCATATCCCTATTATATCTAAAATAATTAATAATAATTCCTGAACATAAACTTTCTAAGAGGTGCTCATATTTCCCCAATTGTTTATTCTTAGTTGTTTGAATTGGGATTCAGAGACTTGATCAGATTTAGGATTATTTTTGTATTTTTTGTTGTTGCCAAAAATGATTCACAGGTGGTAATATGTACTCCCAACAGAAGATACAAAATATCTATTTAATTCTCATTCTATGAGATTATTAATCATCAAGGATCACCACCTAAAGTCATTATTTCACCAGGGTTCACCACTTTGCATAAAAGTTCTGGAAGTCCTCTTTTGTGTCTTTAGTTGTGCTGTTGCAACTGCTTTCAGTTGACTCAAAATTTTACCTTGATCTGAACTGACTCAAAATTTTACCTTTCGTGGTCATTTTGACTAAGGGGAAGACCCACAAATCATACAGTGCCAGATAAGGTGAATAAGATGAATGAGAACACACCACAATGTTTTAATTAGTCTGCCTTTCCATTGGATGGCACCAGCAGCAGCATGCAGCATAATTTTTGGTCTTTTTAAGAAAGTGTTTGGAAAGTTTATTTTTTTGTTATTTTTTAAAATAGCTTTTTATTTTTATTAGTACCTGTTTGCAAGCACATAATGATTACATTCATTGTGGGGAACTGGGACAGGTACATAACACATCTTAATTCTTTTTCTTTCCCTTCCCCTCCACCCCTTTTTATATTATTTGTTTTAGTTTTTTTTAACCAGCATCAGATTAATTTACTTTATAAGTCCTCACTAAGTTGTTTACTATAAATACTCATTAATAGCTAGAGTAACAGGCCAAAAAACATATAAAACACGTTAGACAATTATACTAAATCCAGGTACACTTTCAGATACACTGTCCATGCTTCCTTACAATCACCTTTTTCTCACTCACTTTTTTCCTATTGTCTGTCTTTTATTTTGTGATTTATTTATATTTTGGGTTTTTCACATAAATCATGTGATATTTAAATTTATGTGTCTGATTTATTTCACTTAACAATATAGTCTCAAGATGCATCCATTTTCCTCCAAATGACTCGAGTTTATCCTACTTTATTGCAGAGCAGTACTCCATTGTGTATAAAAACCACATTGTCTTTATCCATTCATCTACTGATGAACATATAGGCTGCTTCCAAGATTTAGCTATTATAAATTGTAATGCTATAAACATGGACATGCATACATCACTGTGATATGATGTCTTTAACTCTTTTGGGAAGACATCTAGAAGGGGGAAAGCTGTGTCAAATGGAATTTCTAGGTTTACTGTTTTGAGGAATCTCCATACTGATAGTACAGTGGCTGTACTAGTTTACATTCCCACTAACAATGTAGAAGGGTTCCTTTCTCCCCAACCCCCATTCAGGCCCACCAGCATTTGTTATTTGATTTCTTAATGATGGCTATTCTTTCTGGAGTAAGGTGGATTCTCAGTGTTTTTTAAATTTGCATTTCTTGAATGGCCAGCGCGGTTAAATATTTTTTCTGTATTTACAAGGTGTTTGTGATGCCCATTTTTTGATTGGGTCTTCAAATTTAAGGGGTCTAATTTTTTGAGTTCCTTATATATTCTGGATAGTAGTCCTTTGTCTGAATAGCTGGCAAGGGCTGGGGATTTAGCTCAGCAGCACAGGCCTACCTGGCAAGAGCAAGGTTGTGAGTTCCATTCCCGGTACGGGGAGGCGGGGGAGGGGGGCGGGGTAAACAACCCAGAACAAAAACTATAAATAGCTGGCAAAATGCTTTTCCCATTCTACAGGTTGTCTCTTCACTTTTTTGGTGATGTCCTTTGTCATGTAGAAGCTTTTTAATTTGATGTGATTCCCATTTGCTGCTTCTTGGTATTATTTCTCAACTGGAGTTCTGTTTATTAAGTCTTTGCCTATGCATATGTCTTCAAGAGTTTTACTTACTTTGTCTTCCAGCAGAATGTTTGTTTTAATGTTTAGATCTTTGATTCATTTTGATTTTTTGTTTAGTGCATGGTGAGATATATGGGTCTAGATTCAACTTTCAGCATATGGATAGCCAGTATTTCCAGCACTGTTTACTATTTGTTAAGAGTATTTGGCCCCTTTGTCAGAGATAAGATAGTCAAATGTACCTGGAGTTTTGTATCATTTATTCTGTTCTACTGACATGAGTCTGCTCCTTTGCCAATATCATGCTGATTTTAATCACTGAAGCTTTGTAGTATAACTTGAAGTCCAGGATTATGATGTGCCCTGCCTTGCCCTTGTTGCCCAAAACTCCTTTTGCTATTTCAGGTCTCTTGGTTCCATATGCATTTTAGGATTGCTTTCTCTCGTTCTGTAAGGAACACTATTGCTACTTTGACTGGGATTGCATTAAATCTGTGTAACAATTGTAGAAGTATAACTATTTTCTTTCTTTTTTTTTTTTGGTTTTTTGAGACAGGGTCTTGCTTTATAGTTCAGGATGCCCCTGAATCAACTATGTAGCGCAGACTGGCCTCGAATTTGCGGCAATCCTCCTGCCTTGGCCTCCTGAGAGCTGGGATTATAGGCATGCACCACCACGCCTGGCTTAACTATTCTGACTATATTGGTTCTACCCATCCAGGAACAGGGGATATGTTTTCATTTCCTGAAGTCCCCCTCAATCTCCTTTTACACAGTACTATAGCCTTCACTGCAAATGCCTTTCATTTCTTTGGTTAGGCTAATATCTAAGTAATTCATTTTTCTTGATGCCATTGTGAAAGGTATTGTTTCCCTAATTTGTCTCTTAGTAAGTTTGTACAGGAATGAGTGCTGACTTTATATCCTACTATGCTTCTACACTTGGTTATTAATTCTAGGAGTCTTCTGGTGGAATTTTTGGGGTCCTCTATGTAGAGATCATGTCATCATCAAATAACAACTTCTTTCTTTCCTCTCAATATTCCTTTTACTTCTTCCTTTTGTATAATTGTTCTGGTTAATGTTTGAGAACTATATGGAACAGATGTGGTGACAGTGGGCATCCTTGTCTTGTTCCTGATTTCACAGTGAACGCTTTCAGGTTTTATCCATTCAATATGAGGCTGGCTGTTGGTATGTCATAAATGGCTCTTATCAGATTGGAATAAAGACCTTCCATACCTCTTTTCTTTTTTTTTTTTTAATCATGAATGGATGTTGAATTTTGTCAAGTGCTTTTTCTGTGTCTTTTGAGATGACAATGTAATTTTTGTCCTTGTGTTTATGTGATATATTACATTTATTGATGTGCATATGTTGAAACATCCCCACATCTGGAATAAATCCTATTTGGTCATGATATATGTCATTTTTGTTGATTTAGTGCATTCTGTTTGCCAGGATCTTGTTAAGGATTTTTGCATTCATGTCCATTAAAGAGACTGGTGTGTAGTTTCTCCTTTTTGGAATCAGTGTAATGTATGCTTCCAACAATAACTGGGAGTACTGCCTACTTTTTTATTTCATCAAAGAGTTTGAGGAGTACTGGCATTAGAACTTCTATGAAGTTCTTGTAGAATTCAGCAGTGAATCTGCTGGGATGTGGGTTTTTCTTAGGTGGTAGTGGATATATTTTTTTTGTTTTTTACTTGTTCAATTTCATTGACTGAAATTAGACTGTTATAATTTTTTTTAAATTTTATTTTAAAGAGAGTAGTATGTGAGAAACTAACAAACAAAAAAATAGAACAGTAGCAGCATACCAGTATCACGAACATAAACAAATCAAAGCAAAAACATTCAAAGTGATACAGGGTCTCAAGACAAACTGTTATAATTTTTATATCTTCTGGATTCAGCTTTGGCAGTTCATATGTATCTAAGAATCTATCCATTTCTTCTGAATTTTCCATTTTATTAGAGTACAGGTTCTTAAAGTAGTTATTAGTGATCTGGAGTGTGGTAGAATCCACTGTAATTTCATCTTTTTCATTTCTAATTGCACGGATTTAGGTCTTTTCTTTCCTTACTTGGTAAGATTGGCTAATGGTTTGTCTATTTTGTTTCTTCTTTCAAAGAACCAACTCTTCAATTCATTGATTTTTTATACTTTTCTAAAGTCTCAATTTCATTAATTTCTGCTCTGATCATTATAATTTCCATCTTTGTACTAACTTTGGATTTCAACTGTTATTTTTCTAGGACCCTGCGGTCATATGTCATAAATGTTATCCTGATTATGAAAACATAATCATTATGTTATTTTAGCTTGCTCTGTTTTCTCTTTCTCTTCCTCTTCCTCCCCTCCCCTCCCCTCCCATCCCTTCCTCTCCTCTACTCTTCTCGAGACAAGTTCTCACTATGTAGTTCAGGCTGGGCTTGAACTCATGGTGATCCTCCTGCTTCAGCCTTCCAAGTGCTGGGAATACAGGCGTGCTGGTAAATCATTTTCTAATGTGCAAATTCAACACTATAAACTTCCCTGCTGGGACTATTTTCACTATGTCCCATGAGGTCTAGAATGGCATTATAGTTTGATTATAGAAATTGTTTAATTTCTTCCTCAATTTTATCTGTGACTTGTTGATTATTCAGGAGGGTACTGTTTAATTTCCACATGTGTATAATTTTTGTGGCTTCTTTGGCCAATGGGATAACTTTTATTCCATTGCACTTACTTAATGGGGTATTAATGGGGTATTTTGAAGTCTTTCCATTAAGGTTGTATTTATATTCATCTGATTTTTCATGTGCATCACTGTTTGCTGAAAATCAAGTTGGGTGCACTGCTATTTGGTGGATATATGTTACCTTGTCCTGTTGAATTGTTCCCTTAACCAATATGTAGTATGTAGTGAATTTCTTTGTCTCTTTTTTGATTAGTCTTGGATGGAAATTCAGTGTGTCTGAAATCAGGATACCTATTCCTGTTTTTTTCCAGGTTCTCATTGCATGGAGCATTTTCTATCCTTTTATGTTTAATTGACACACAGTAATTGTATATACAGTATTTGTTAAAAACAGTTTGACATTTCAATACATGGATATAATGTGTAGTGATCAGATCAGGATAATTGGCGTATCTATCACCGTGGACATATATCATTTCTTTGTGATGATATATTAAAGTCCCCTCAACTATTTTGAAATACTTAATTAGCTGTTGTCAACCACAGTTACCCTATTACCCTATGGAGCATTGGAAGTTATTCCTCCTCCCTATAGCCATCCACCTGCCCCCTGTACCCATTAACTATCTTCTTTCCATCTCTCCCTCTTCCACATTCTTCCCAGGCTGTGGTAACCAGTTTTACACTCTGCTTCTTTGAGAGCAACTTTTTAGCTTGCACATATAAGTGAGAACATGCAGTATTTTACTTTCTGTGCCTGATTTATTTCATTTACCATAAAGCCCTCAAGTTCCATTCATGTTGCTGCAAATGACAAAATTTCATTCTTTTATGGCTCAATAATATTCAGTTGTGGGTACATACCACCTTTATCCATTCATTCAGCAACAGATGGCTAGGCTGACTCCATATCTTGGCTATTGTGAACAGTGCTACAATAATCATGTGACGACAGATCTTGTGTCAGTGCACTGATTCTAGTTCCTTTGGCTATAAACCCAGTAGTAGGATTGCTGGATTGTATGGCATTTCTATTTGTAGCTCCCTGTGGAACCTTAATACTCTTTTCCACAATGGCTCTTCCTATGTACATTCCCACTAGCAGTGTAGGAGAATTACCCTTCAAATAATCAACACTTCTCCAGAATGACACCTGACCAAGCACTTTCTTTAGGGTAGACACAGCAGGCACCTGACTAGAGTCACTCACCAGCTACTGCATGTCAAAGGACTCACAAGAGAGCAGAATCCTGTGCTTTCCCTCCACTTCACAGCACTCGCTCGCCTGTTCCACCAACATGTTTCTCCCTGAAGCTCTCTGGAGTTCCTAGTATTTGCTCTGTAGATTTGGTCTCTCTTGCCCATGAGCCAGGAGCAAGGGAGAAAGTACAGATTGTTTTTTTCCCTTCTCTACATTATGTTCTGCCTCTTCAATTTCTCTGTAGGTTTTAATTTTCCTGTCAGATCCTTTCTGGTTCCTAGGGATCTACTTCTCTCTTATTTTTTCATCCCCAAGTTGTTATTTTCCAATGTCTGGATTCCAAATCTGAGAGGCTGGGTTGTTGTTGCTTACCACTATGCCATTTTCTCAGAAGTGCATTCACTATATTTCTGATTACACCTTATAAAGACAATCATAAGAAAGGACTTCGAGATCTGGTTCAGAAAATAACAAGAATAATGGAGTAAGTGTGTCTGAAGAAAAGGGGAATATTTTGAGGGAGATTAATGGCAATGTCTATTTTACTGTAATAATGTCTTTAAAAAAGTCACTATATATTTCAATCACCCATGGGTACACATATATCATGTCTTTATATTGATGCTTTCAATTCTAATTCAGGTTTATATAGTTTTTAATCAATGCTCTTGATCTTATATCTGTTTCTTTCTCACATGCCAAACCTTATTTTCTCAATGCTTCCCATCATTATCACTGTTCATTACCTTATCCCACAATATACATACAACAGCCTCAGAATGAAAATATCAACACTACCAACAATGTGATAAAAATATACGACACATACATATGTACACACACACACACACACACACACACACACCTCACTATGTAGCCCAGGCTGGCCTTGAACTCACAGTGATCCTCTTGCTTCAGTTTCCCAAATGCTGAGATTACAGGTGTACACCACCACACCTGGCTACATATATATTTCTACAATTCTTTTCAGCCTTGGTATATGCCAAACAGTCACTGTGTACGTAAGTCACTTGAAATAGTTACAGTATTTACTTATGACTTTTATTCTTTTTTTAAAATTGGTACTGGGAATTGCATGTCTATATCTGTTTTCATGAGAAGCCACTTTGAAGATATCAATATGTAATACAACCACCATTGTTAATTCCCTACCACTTTGTTTGTAACTCTGTATTGTCTGTATTGTGCTTGTGATATGTTGTAAAATGTTGTATGTCTGTTAATGTTTCCCTCCTTTTATCTTTAAAATAAAAAAAAAATAAAAAATAAAATAAAATAAAATAAAATTGGTACTGGGAATCAAACTCAGGACCTCATATTTGCCAGGCAGGCACTGTGCCACTGAGCTATGTCCCCCAGCTACTTGTGACTTCCAGTCATTGCATTTTTAACTTTTACATAATATCCCAAATACTATTTTTTGGACTACTATCTATTGGTTCACTATCAAGCAATACTGAAATTAGCTGGGAATATCTTCCTCTTTTCTCTCTCCCCAAGTATCTAATTTAAATTAATAGTTTTATTTATAGTTAATATCTATAGGTAATTAGTGAGTTCATCCTACTTTATACATATTTTCCCCAGCTTTAATGATTAAACTTTAATAAATTACCACTGAGTAATTATATACTATACTGTCTTTCAATCTCAATTCTACCAACAAAACATATACTGAATGCTTATCATTAAAGTATTAAAGACTGTTATTAAGACTAGAGGTCTAGCCAGGCATGGTGGCTAGACTCAGGAGGCTGGGACAAGAAGACTGATAGTTTGAAGCCAGGATGAGCAACATTGTGAGAATATGTCTCAAAATAAAATTTAAAACAGGCTGGAGAGTAGCCCTGGGTTCAATCCCCGGTAAAAAAAAAAAAAAAAAAAGACAAGACTAAACAAAACAAACAAAACCTAGAACTTTAAATTATTAGTAAGAGAGTGTAGACATGTAGTTAGTAGTTCAAGATCACATGCAAGAGAAGATTTCCCCCTTGTTCACATCCCATCTAAACAAGTCAGAGAATATTTTTATTCACATTAAATATAGCCTTTTTCATTTCTTTTGTTGGGAAATGAACCTAAGACCTCATGCATCCTAAGCACACACATGGCCACTGAGCTACTCCCTGACCCCTAAGATTTCTTTTAAATTGACATTTTCCTATAAAATTCTATTGCATTACTGAAAATGAAGATTATACAATCTATTGTAATTTAAAAGAGCTGTCAGGCCTCTGATACTTTTTTCCCTGTTAAAAATGCATTTTAAAAGAATATACAATCATAGCTGACTAATCCATGTAACACTGTTTTAAGTGTAACAATTTGTAAAACTGTAAGAATTTTTCTGACTAGGAAATGAGGGAAAGAATGCAGACATAAGTCTGGTTCTTAGAATTCAGGCTACAGTAAATAGATTTGGTTAATTTGGAATGTGGTAAGTTTTTTTTTAATAAATGAAGCTTTGATTGACTTCTAAAATTACATATTCTTAGTGTTCTCTTAGAATTTCTAGCTTTGAATTTATTTTATTTTTTGAATTTAATTTATTGTATTTGTGCTAGCAATTGAACCAGGGGTTTACCCACGTTAGGTCAGTGTTCTTCCTCAAACATAATTCTGTACCAGTTATAAAATTCCTTAAGTAAAATATCTGTGATAGAGCCAGGTGTGGTGGTACATGCCTGTAATCCCTGCACTTGGGAGGCTGAGGAAGAAGGATCCCCATGAGTCCTGGGTCAGTCTAGGCTACATAGCTGAGATCAAGGCCAGTCTGAACTACACAGTGACACCCTGTCTCAAACCAACCAACCAACCAACCAACCAACAAACCTGTTATAAATGCATATTTATCATAGTCTGACATTAGTTTCTTAGCTGTTTAAATGATCTTTATAAAAGTAATGTCTGAAGAGTCACGAACAACTTAGGAACAGTTACTAGGGAAACTCCTGTAGACCACCATTCTTTTCTTCTTTCAAGCTACTGGGGCTAGAGCAGAAGGTCTTTGTACTAAACTGCATCTCCAGTCCTATTTTTTTTTATTTTGAGGTGGCCTAAGTTTCTATGTTACCCAGGCTAGGCCTGAACTTGTGATCCTTCTTCCTCAAACTCCCAGAGTTCAGGGATTACATGTGAGCACTATTAGGCCTGACTTAAATCATCATTCTTAAATAAGGTAAAAAAAATCCAAACCAAGGACAGAATTTTTTTTTTTTTTATTTTAAAGAGTAAAAGGATAACATAGTAATAGGTGGGCTTACCGAATTACAGACAAAGTGGTAGGAAATTATCAATGGTTATTGTTTTACATATTGTTATCTACAAGATAGTTTCTCAGGAAAACAAACAGACAAATAATAGTGAGTTACAGACAAAAGTGGCAGAAGATTATCAATGGTTGTTGTACTATACTTTGGTATCTTCAAAGTGGTTTCTAAAGAAAATAAATAGAGCTATACATGAGTGACCAATTGAATAATCATTGACTATTCTCAATGATTGTGGTAGGAAACACACAGTAATAAACATACATTCATTTACAAAATAGCACAGGAATAATACAAACATTACAGAGTTATGGATGGATTAGCAGGAAAGTATCAATGGCTGCTGTAATACCTGGTGGTATCTTCAAAGTGGTTTCTCAGGAAGACAGAGATACACAAGAAAAATCTAACAAGTAGTTACAGCCTAAGGGTCGTGAAAAATAGCGGATTACCTCCTCACCAGTGACTCCTTTCACTGAGGTGTGATGGCTGGAAGGAAGGCCAGGATTGAAAAGAAGGCCTGAGAGACTTGCACCTGTGTCTAGCAGCAGGCTGTTGACTTTTTCCTCTATAGTCATTATTACCCGGGGCTCCTCCATGGAGATGACAGTCGGGCCAGAGGGAGAAGGCAGAGTATGCCCTGGCCCCGCCTCATTCCTGTTAGACTAACTGGTAGGATGGGTCTGAGCTCTGGGGCCTCCGCTTTAGAGGGCAGACCGTCGATCTCCAGTGGTCTCCTTTGCATTCAGGGCATAGCCCAGGGGGCTTCTTAGGGCAGTTCATCTTGAGGTGGCATGGCTTTTAACAGTGGTAGCAGATGAATGTAGTCGTCGAGTTCTTTGTGGGGCCCCGAGAAGCAGCCTTAGGGTCTGTTTCTCTTGGTACTGCAGCAAAAGCAGCTGTTTTTTCTTGGTCTCTTTGTTTTCTTTCCTTGGCTTCCTCCTCGTCATGGCTATGGAATACTGAGGAGGCAAATTCTAACCTCTCAAGTGAGCCATGTGGGGCGAAAGCCCTTTTTTGTAGCTTTTTCTCTCCAGTCTCCCAGCGCATTGGGACCCCACAACCACTTAGTGTCCTCTCCCCAACCGTGAGCACAGGCAGCAGGAATCTAGGTGCAGACCTCTCCAGAGCTCCATGTACTGCTCTACTGCAGCCTGCACTGTCAGGGGAAGAATGGCTTCCAGCGGGGGTCTCCCCACGTATTATGCAAGGTCTTCCTGGTTTCTAGCTTCCAAAAGGCTCTCATGACCCCGGTCAACCACACCCCTGAGTCCTCGGGCATTGTCTGTATTCTCGTGTTCTCTGAGTCCTTGTTCAGCAGCTGCTCCTCCACAGACTCTAGACCTTTCTGGTTCTCAATGGCAGGGGCAAGAGCGACCCGTTGTGTGGCATGTATTACCAGGGGTTTCTCCATGTTGGGATGATTCACGCACGTCCCCGGGCGGGCCTCTGCGGCCGGCGCGTGGTGGGCCAATTGTGTCATTGCACCTCCGGGCCATGACAGTTCTTGATCGCATGGTGGTGGCTGGTTTGATGGCTGGCGTGCGCCAGTGCGCACTGCCACGTTGCTTCCCAGATGCCAGCTGCCTGCCTCCCGGGTGCCTGCGCAGCTGGGGTACGGCCCAGAGGTCGGAGCTCCCCACCGCCCGGCTTCCCAAGGGCAGGCGGCCTGCCTCCCAGGCCAAGGACAGAATTATTAAAAGAGATATTATTAGGGTTTTTTTGTTGTAGTGGTGGGGATCAAACTCAGGGACTGTGGTCCTATACCCTCAACCCTTTTTAAGTTGTCCAGGTTAGGTGTGAACTTGCTCCTCCTACCTTAACCTGCAACCAGCTGAGACTACCAGCATGTACCACCAGGCCCAGTTTACATACATACATACATTCATTCATTCATTCATTCATTCATTCAGTCTTTTTGAGACAGGGTCTCTATGCAGTTCAGGCTGGCCTTGAGCTCATTTTGTAGCCCAGGCTGGTCTCGAACTCACAATGATTCTCCTGCCTCAGCCTCCAGAGTGATGGGATTACAGGCGTGTGCCACCATGCCCGGCTTACAATTAATTTTTAAAAGTAGCTATTTTTCCGTAAAAATTAAGTTTATATTAAATCCTACACTTGAACATTATTATGCATTCAAATGTATATTAAAATTTAATCATGTCAATATTTAACTTATCCTTAAAGGAGATGTTTTTGCCTTCTATTACTAGAGTTTGAAAACTTGGGATTTAATCTGTTTAACTGAATTTTAAAGGTTATAAAACATTATAATAGGGGCTGGGGATTTAGCTCAGCGGCAAAAGCACTTGCCTGGCAAGTGCAAGGTCGTGAGTTCGGTTCCCGGTACCAGAGAAAAACCAAAAAAAAAAAAACATTATAATACTCAACATATTTGCTAAATGTTCTCTACCCACCCAAGTCTTAATTGTTTTCCTAGTCACTTATCAGAATAATACATGTTTGTTGTTAAAATTTTAAAAATAAATACACAGGAGAGTATAGAAGAAAGCAATTCCCTAAAATCTGCTTAATTCTCCACAAAGATAACTTGTAGCAGTATGACTGCCACTTTTCTAGAATTTTAACATATATTAATTTTAAACAGCTTTAAACTGTCTTAAACAGGAGGTCCCATAGTTCTGTAAAAAAGCTATTTTCATTTCACAATAACATGGTTGCAGAAACATGGCCAAATACAAAATGTTGCTTTGTCTTTTAAAAATCTCTACCTAGCTGGGCATAGTGGCATAAACCTGTAATTCCAGAACTTGGAAGGCTAAGGCAGGAGGAATTCTTGAGCTCAGGAGTTGAACACCAGGCTAGACAAACATACTGAGATCTGCCTCAAAATAAAAAAAATAAAATCAATAAAAGTAAGAATTGGGGATGTAGATCTGTGGTAGAATCCTTACCTAACATGTGTGAGTCCATGAATGCAATTCCCAGGGCCACATAAATAAATAGATGAATAAATACCTCTACATAGAACTCCATTACACATATATGCCATAATTAATTAACCATATCCACACTGAGGGTCATATCCAATTTTTGAACATTCTAAACACTGTTACAATCCATTTACCTGTATCCTTGCCTACTCCAAATTGTCTCATTAGAATGAATTTCAAGAGGAAGATTACTGGGTTAAAGAGTATATATACATTTTTCTAATTTAGAGATGCATTGTCAAATAAGGTACAATTTACATTCCAATCAAGTCTGCATGAAAATGTTCAAAATGCTGGGCAATACTACTTTTTGCAATCTGAGGAAAAATGATCATACTATTTAATCTTTTTATTATTAGTGAAATATACTTTTTATTAATATATTTATTAGTCCCTACGTTGCTTTATATTTTTTGTTCATTTTTCTATTTGGCTGTTCTTTTATTAATTTGTAACACATTCCATATTAATATTAAAACTGCAACAGAAACATTCAAGTTAGCCTTTAAAAACTGTGATGGATTTTGTTATACATGTTTAGCTTTTTTAAAATAGTCAATTCTGTCACTAGTATTCTTTGTAAACTGGGTTTCATGCTTGCTAGAAACATTTTTACATCAGAAAACAAATTTATTTATAACTATGTAAGGAATTAGAATAGCATTTGAGAAAGTTCTTTAATTTGTGCTATAACCTCTAAATTAGACTGTGGTAAGTACATGTCTATCAAGCAAAAAGCTGACATTATAGTTTATAGCACAATTATTGTTTAGGTAATTCAGTGTATTATTTTTTAAAATCCTAAATATAATTGTAACGACATATAACTGGTGCTGCTGTGAAATAAGATGGTAAAATTTTCTACATAACTGGAGCATCTTTCAGTAGGCAGAGAAATGCAGTGTTAGGTTTGTCTTCTAAGTTTCCTGAGACTGCTGAGCTTTATTTACACAATCCTTTATTTTTACTACAGGTACTTCTCTTTCAGCCAGCAACATCAACAAGTGGGTCTAATCTCAAGAGTGCTACCTTAACCCTTTCTAAACTGCTTTCCCCAAGTGTCTGTTAATGCCTTTCTGTGCTCAGACCACAAACTAGAAAATACCGGCTGAGGAGGGTCAGATGATGAAACACTGAAGAAAGGAAATCTCCATCCTTCAGTAGCAACAATATAAAAGTTTGGTCTACTACCTCTAGGATTCAGGTTATTTTGATTTTTTTAAAGTTTACTTACCAAGTAAACCTTCTCAAGCTGGGCGTGGTGGTGCACACCTGTAATCCCAGCACTCGGGAGGCTGAGGCAGGAGGATCGTTGTGAGTTCGAGGCCAGCCTGGGCTAAAAAGTGAGCTCAAGGTCAGCCTGAACTGCAGAGGGAGACCCGCCTCAAAAAGACAAATAAATAAATAAATAAATAAATAAGTAAGTAAGTAAAATAAAAATCTTGAGACACGTCACTTAAATTGCCTAAGCCCTTTGATCTTCCTGCCTCAGCCTCCTCCCCAACAGCAAGAATTACAGCCATGTGCTGCCATAGCCAGCTATCTCTGTTGATTCTTAAGGAATGTATAGTATTCACTTGCACTAATATGAGATATTTTTACAGTACAGCATTCCTTATTATGTCCAAATTTCTTATTTGTACAGAAAACTGCTCAAATAGAAAGAAATCTCAAATTTTTTTTTAGAAAAAATGAAATCAATTAGTATGAAACCTTTGAAAAATTAAGATAAATGAGTTGCTACTTTCTCCAGCCAACATAATTGCAGTTATTCTTAACTTTCCTCATTTTTAAGATCGAATTGGTCTTACAATTTAGTGGGTTTTAATGTGTTCAAATGCTAATAATTTTAAAATATTTTTATAAAATATCATCCCATGACCATCAGCAGTCATTCCCATTTTCCTCTACTTCCTAACCAGAGAGCACTACTAATCTCTGTCTTTATACATTTTCCTATTTTGGACATTTTGCATAAGTGAAACCATACAGTATGTGGTCATTTGTGATTGGCTTCTTTCAAAGTTCAACCACATTGTAACATGTATCAGTGATTCATTCCTTTTTATCTGCTGCATAATTATTTATTTAATTTACTCACCCATCCATCCACTGATGGACACTGTTTCTATTTTTTGGGTCATTATGAATAATGCTGCTGTGAACATTTGTGCAGAAGTGTGGACATCATTCTATGTTTCTTGAGTATATAATGAGGAGTAGAACATGTATTTTGAATTGTTTACTTTCTAAATCAGCCATGGTAGCACATGTCTGTAATCCCAGACTGCCACAAGTTTGAGGCCAGCCTAGCCTATGCAGTGAGTGCAAGGTCAGCCTGAATTACAAAGACCCTGTCTCAAAAGAACCAAAATACATAAATAAACTTTTAAAAAAATTATTTACTTTCTGACCCTCCTTTCCCTTTCCACTATAAAGTAAACTACACAAGATCAGGGTTAGTTTTTCATTGTTAGATCTCCATTGACTAGAACTGCATCGTACACACAGTAGGTACTGTTACATTTTTTTTTCTGAGTGCATGACTGGAATAATTTTTTACTTTCTTTGGGTACACCAACTGAGCAGAGATGGAGGGACAATTCACATTCAAGATGGTAGAGATCATAATTGTGCTCTGGTAAACCAAGAAATCACCTATATAATATAGGCAATTAAGATTTGATAAAATAATTGGGTTTAATCTTGATAATATTAGAGACATGGCCACTATTTTCATTAGCTCTCGAACAAAACTTTATCCAAAAAAGGTAATTTCTGAAAGCATCTGAAACCTATCAGGCTTTCAGTAATCATGGGTGAAAAATAAAAGTGAAGTAGGAAACACAATTAGTTCTCTTTGCAAAGGCCTTTTTTTTTTCCTGGTACCCGGAATCGAACTCATGACCTCACACTTGCCAGGTAGGTGCTGTGCCGCTGAGCTAAATCCCTAGCCCCTCAAATGTCTTTGTGTTGAATATACCCAGGGTCAAAATTGCAAGTATTTCTCCCTCATTCCTCTATAGCAAACTGGTTCACCAATTCTACCACAATTTAGACCAAGTCATTACTTATTATTTCAAATTGTCACAAAACAACCCTACCAAACTTGATTTCTGCTTCCAGTATAATTCATCTAGCACACCAACATATATTAATTTTTCCTAAAATAACAGAGGTTCAACTAAGCATACAGAATAAATACAAACTCCTAGCCATAAATTCTACCTCTTGTTCATATACTGCATTTCTCTTAATTTGGAAAGCTTCATTTTCTTCAGCCCAGTTTTATAGATTCTTCACTGAACAAATATTTGGGCACTGACTATGTGCCTAGCACTGTGCTTAGTACTGGGGGTTATGGCAGTGAATAACACAGTCTTGGTTCTTATGTTCGTACAGTCAAGTGAGAAAAAGAGATATTTAAATAAATAATTACATAAACACTGAGATAAATGCCATGAAAAAGCATGAGGTCCTATGACAAAGAATGAGTAGAGATGATTGACAGAAGAAGCTATGGTGAGAGTTAAGGCAGTTAAACAGTTTAGCAAATCCTAGAAACAGAAAGTAAAGTGGCTGGTGCAGAGTAAGCAAAGGGGTTGGAGGAAAGAATGATGTTAGGTGAAGTAGGGTCGGTAGGCAGAAGCCAGGTCATGTACACCTCTGCAAAAGACTTCGAGTCTGCAGCTAAGAAATCTGTTTAACTTTGCTAAGCCTTTCTAAACTTAATTGTGGAAACCTCTGTAAGAAGACCCAGTAACAGTCATGTATGGTATTCCATGGAATATACATTTAGTTACAATAGTCACGGTATCATGCAAGCAATGTCTAGCTTGGGCTCATGCTTATGTTTTGAAAGTAACACAATACAAAAATTGATTTTTATTAAAAAAATCAAAAGGTACTGCACAGAAAAAAGTTAACATAGCAGGTATGACACTGCTATCCTTGAAAAGATCTGCCTGTAAGGCTGGACTTTGCCCCATGAGCCATTTCCTTTTGTATTCTTTTGCTGCAGTAACCCTTAGCTGTGAGTCATACCACGTGTCAGTCCTGTGGAGTCCTCCAGTGAATTATCAAACATCGATTTGGTTTTGGGGATCTTAATGCAGGTACAAAATGGGATACCATGTGATGGCTTCATCTAACACTAGACTATGTTATTTGGGAATAAATATTTAGCTGGTATTCAGGTATAAAGCATTTTTCTAAAAAAAATCAGAATACTGGTCATGTTAACAAGAAAGACGGTGGCTATGATTGGAAAGAGGCAAGAGTAGGCCTTCTGAAATGCTTATAATATTCTACTTTATGGCCAGGGTGGTGTCAACTTTATTTATTTATTTATTTAGTTAGTTAGTTAGTTAGTCTTTTTGAGAAGGGGTTTCGCTATGCAGTTCAGGTTGGCCTTGAACTCACTTTGTAGCCCCTGGTCTCAAACTCACAATGATCCTCTTGCCTCAGCCTCCAAAAGTGCTCGGATTACAGGCATGTACCACCATGCCCAGCGAGTGTCAACTTTAAAATAATTGTTAAAAAAAGTTAAAATTATTTAATGTACTTCTTTGCATGTATATTCTTTGCTATTTCAATAAAGAAGTTCTAGAGAGTACTATGGTTTATATCCAAAAGTCCCCCAAAGCCTCATGGGGTTTTTAGGAAGTGGTTGGATTATGGGGTGTGATGCTCAGCAGTGGATTAGTCCGCTGATGAGTTCATAGCAAAATGTGACTTGGGAGGTGAATGAAGCCTGGTTGGAGGAGGTGGGTCACTTAGGGCATGGCCTAGAAGGGTTTATCTTTTCTTCCCTTGATCTCTCTCTCTGCTTCCTGCACCATGAGCAATTCTCTGCCATGTTGCCCTGCCTTGGAGCCAGCAAACTATAGACTGAAAACTCTACAAACTGTAAGCCAAAATAAACCTCTCCTCCTTTAAGTTGTGGATGTTAGGTACTGTGTCTCAGTGATGAAGAAAGTAACCAAGACATAGAGTGTGTACAAATTTGAAAGTTTCAACTGAAGCCTTGAAACTCAATCTATTGCCTAAAGGAAAAAACATAGAATGAATGGAAAGCTAAGCACTGGGCTACAGGAAATGCTGATGATTTGGGGTCTGTGAAAGGAAAAAAAAAAAGTGAGTAAAGAAAGGAAAGTGTAGAAAACACTAAACAAGCTGGGTAGTGACCACGACAGGGTGCATGTAAGAAACTGGCCCTTGAATGAGGTTTACTCCAAATTGAGAACTCATCTCTTTCCTCTTTGCTACCACAAAGTTTGAAACACACTTCAATTTCAACTTCTACTCTGAACGAACAAGTAATTAAGATTTCTATGTCCTCAACATACTAAGCTCCCAGAGTATTAGAAATGTATCTATAAATCCTCACTCTACTGCTATCATCTTATTTTTCCTTTGACAACTATGTGAACCAACTATGTGCAAGATCCTTAGCCAAGCACAGTCTGGATTTTAAAAAAAAGGAGCTCCCAGTCTGGTGCAGGACATGTCTCACATATAAGTAACACAATGGGTACAGTTGGGTAAAAGCAGAAAGAATCTGAACATGGCATGGAAGTTAGAGGATGGTGATTAGGCTTCAATGGAAAGAGGGTATTGCTCTGGTTTGTCCATTAAGGATATCAGAATTTAAACAGGAGAAATGTAAGGTAAGGACATTTTAAAAGAGAGAACAGTTTAAGATTTAATAGGTAACACAATACCTATGATGTGGAACAACCTACATGTCCATCAACACATAAATGGACAAAGGAAATGTAGTGTAGACATACAATGGATTACTAGCCACCTTAAAGAAGAAACATTTGACAATATGGATGAACCTTCAAGATGTTACGCTAAATTAAATAAGTCAGTTGTAAGAAGACAAAAATTACATAAAGTTACTTATATGAGTATTTATCTAGGTCTGGTCACTACCCTGACTAATTAGTGACTATAGTAGTCAAATTCATAGACTCCGAATGGAATGCTGGCTCCCAGAGGCAGGGTGGGAGAAATGAAGAGTTATTATCCAACAGGCACAAAATTTCAGGTAAGCAAGATGAATAAAGTCAATAATAATGCACTGCATATTTAACAAATTGTAAGAGGGTAGACCTCACATTGTATTACTACGCAAAATTAAACTTTAAAAAACAGAAATATGTAGGATAACATATAAGCACTAAGAAATAAGGCTAGAAAAGAAGGCTTGAGAGCTGATTAGATAGGAATAAAAAAGAAAGAAGCAAAGATAATGCCATTGTCCTTATAGGCAGATAAAGGAGACCAAGTGGATCAGCTAGAGAAACAAGAAAAACAGAAGAATGCAGTCTCAGAATTTAAAGGAGGAAAATGAAATGGAACTGAAAACTTGGAGATGTTTTGATTCTTTTTTAGAAGTATGGCTGCAAAGTGGTGCAGAGAAGTAAGGCAGTAGAAGAGAAGGATGTGGAAATTTGAAAAGATGTGTGTGAAAGGCGGTATTAAAACAAATGAACAATTGAATGGGAATGTTGCAGTAATGGTGTAGTTTTCAGACAGGATGACTGTGGTCCACTCAGATATTTGGCAATGTCTGGCGGCATTTCTGGTCACCACATGTGGGGGATCTATTGGCATTTAATGGGTAGAGGCCAAGAATGCTGCTAAACATCTTACATTATTAGTCCCCCACAACAAAGGCTCAAAATGGCAATAGTGCCAAAGTTGAGAAGCCTATAGTATAGTGTAAGAGATGCAGAAGAAAGAGGCAGAGATAAGCCAAAGAAGCAAGGCCTTTGGTAAACAAGAATATGCATGGAGGAGAAAGACTTCCAGTTCTCTAGCTGGTGACCTGATTATAAAAATAATAGCACAATGATGGAAGAAGCTTCAAAAATTTATTTACTTGAAAAGTCTACTGACTATGAAAACTGTCTTACTCTTCTTGTTGCTGATTCAAAATACCCAATACTCACAAGTAAAGCGGGAAAGGTTTATTTAGCTCAGTTTGTAAGGTTTCAGTTTGTTGTTGGCTGGCTCCAAGGCAGAGTGGCATGGCAGGCTGGCATGGCAGACAAGCATGGCACAGGAGAAACAGTTCATGGTGGGCAGAAGGTAACAAAAACAAGGAAGAGATGATCACAGCTCTTTCTATCCCCTTATACCTCATCCAGGCTAAACTAGGGTGGGTAACAATGACACCTTTAATCCCAGAGTCACACACTCTAGATCCAGCCACCTCTGAAAAAAACCCAACCCATAACCTCATGAGGCTTTGGGGGTACATTTAAACATCAGGCATAACAAAAACATTCCAACTTATCTGATAAACATATGAGCACAATGTGCATGCCTTAAATCATTATCTACACAGTGACTACTTGATACAGATAAACCACTTTTCTTCTGAAATAGTCAAAACTTAAAATACTGGTATACTTTTTAAAAAAGAAATCTATATAAATGTAGAAATTATATTGAAAAGGTTAATAAATATAAATGATCAGAGTGCCCTGCTAGTGTAATTTTATTTTATAAAATTTCCCATGTGCCTTCTGGAAACTAATTACAGTTGATTTTTATATTAACAGTTCACACAGAGAAAAATGTGAAAAGGAAGCCTACAAAATACAACTTTTAAAGCTGCAAAGTGATATTGCTATGTAGAGTAAAAGGGAGTTAACAGTGATTACATAAAAATGGGGATCCTGATGTGGTGGCACACACCTGTAATCTGAGCTCCTGGGAGTCTGAGGCAGGAGGATCAAGAGCTTGAGGCCAGCCTGGACAACCTGGTGAGACTGTCTCAAGATAAAAAATTAAAATCTGGGGATTTAGCTCTTTGGTAGTGACACCCCGGGTTTGAATTCTCCCAGTACCGTAAGGCAAAACAAAACAACAAAACACTAATATTGCTTGAACTAAGTAAAACTTCTCTTGAATAAATAAGTCTACAGACATAAACAGCACATACAAAATACAAGACAGATCTTGGCTTAACGTCTCAAAATTTGAAACAGAAATAGCATTACATACATTTGCACATTTTGAAAAGTGGGAGAAAAAATATCTAAGCATCTGTGTTCCATATAGCGTATTAAGTGCTTTCATACAGACTATCTTAGTTCAAACGGGAACCTTCAGGGTGATACTATTCATTTTACAGATGTGGAAAGTAAGGCACAAGAAAGGTAACTGCAGTAAAAAGCTAACAAACTAGACATGAAAATAAGAGTCTTCTGTATAGTCATATACGACAAACAGATCTTTTCATATATCCCCCATATAACCTTCTAAATTTCTAAATGTATATTCTATTCCTCTTTCCCTTATTTTAAAAATAACTTCCCTGTTTTAAAAATCCCTATGAAGTTTAATTTGCTTGACTAAGGCCAACACATGATGAATCTGCAAATTTTAACTCTTTTTCTCCATCCTTCCTAACTTGTCAGACATTGTTGAAGCATGTGACTCAACTATGACTCTGTAATTAAGGCTGTAATCAGACTTCTATGTCATTAGCTATTACTAACATTTGCTACAAACTTACCCAACTGTGCCACAAAGCTTTTTGCTTACAAGAAAATTCTCAAGTCTAGTCTCAAGCAAGCAAAAAGTATTTTGGGAAGTCTAAGACAAGAATAATTTGTTTTTTGCAGCATATTATAGAATTCTTCCCAAATAACTCACAGATGAATCCCAGGTAAAATAAACCTAAATATAATTTCAAAACATGGAAAAAAGACAATATGACCCAATGTATACATGAATCAAAAACCATTACAGTATATCTCACAAATATGTACCAATATTATGTCAATCAAAACATACTTCTGAAGTTTTTAAAGACACATTATACTTGGAGTTAATTCTGCCATACAAATCTCCCCCTAAGAAGGGAGGGAAGGAAGGAAGGAAATGGCACAATAATAGCACACTCATTACTACTCCTTCCATAAGGATTATGGCCTAGGGAGACTCACATTTTTTCTCAGTGAAAATTTCTAGATAATAATGAAGGATAAGCAAAAACAATGTCTGGTCTAATTAATTTTTCCACTTTCACTTTAAAGACAATAATATACCTCCAGTTTATTTTAAAATCACTTACAAAGTACTCTTTCATGTTATTATTTGATCCTAACAACTGAATACTTACTATGCACCAGATACTATGCTATATCCTGTATGTTTTCACATAAAGCATAGTTATGTGGAGAGGTCAGACATACAAGTGATATACTGGAACATGGTCTGAACAGTTATCTGATGTACCAACAGAGTAGAGACCTACTGTTTGATTAATATAAGTGGATCTTGAACAATAAAAAGGACCATATCAATCAGGAGAATTTTAATGATAATTCCAAGAAACTGGTTTATTTTTTTTTTTATTTTTTTTGGTTTTTCTCCGGTACCAGGAACCAAACTCACGACCTTGTGCTTGCCAGGCAGGCGCTTTTGCCGCTGAGCTAAATCCCCAGCCCAAGAAACTGGTTTAAACAGTAAGAAATTGATCTGCCATGAGAAGATCCAGACCCTGCAAACCATGTGGCTAAATGATGTTATGAAGGGTATAGATTCCTTCTACCTCTCTGTTTTGCAAACTCCAGGGAATTCTTCATCTTCTGCAGTTACAAGACAGCTGTCAGGAGCAATAGGAGTCTCATGCTCCTTTTAAAAAAAAAAATCTCTTCCCAGTAAGGCAGGGCAGTACACATTTGTAACTCCAGCAAATATGAGCCTGGCCTGGGGAATTTAGTGAGCTGGGGATATAACTCAGTGTGAAGGCCTTGGGTTCAATCATTAGTATCACCATCACCACCACAAATAAATAAATAAATAAATTTTAAAAATGAAAATCCTCAAGTGTACTTAGGAGTGTCTCCTTTCAATCCAACTGGGACAAAAAACAGTTTACAGGAAGTGCCATGAGCTAATCAGTTTGGACTAGCCAAAAGCTACCCCTGGAGCTGGTACTGAATCACCTTTTCCAGCCTCCTACATGCATGAATAAAAGCAAATTTCTGCCACAAATTTCTGCCACTGCACATACCAGCTGGGAAGCTCACAGTTCATGACAAGAAGAAAAACTTGGGGCTGGGGATTTAGCTCAGCGGCAAAAGCACCTGCCTGGCAAGTGCAAGGTCGTGAGTTCGGTTCCCGGTACATGAGAAAAACCAAAAACCAAAAAAAAAAAAAAAAAAGAAGAAAAACTTCAAGCACTAGGTAAGCACATTAAAAACACAAAAAAACAGGGACTATAAAACAAGTTGGACAAAGGGGCCAAAAAACATACACTGAAGGAAAGATAGTCTCTTTAATAAATGGTACTGGGAAGCTAGGTGTAGTGGTGTACACCTGTAATCTCAGCACTGGGGAGGCTGAGGCATGAGGATCACGGTGAGTTTGAGGCCAGTCTGGCCTACACAGTGAGTTCAAGGCTAGCCTGAACTACATAGCAAGACTGTCTCAACATTAATAGCTAAACTGATTGTCCTTAAAAACCATACTCTTTAGTGAAATAAATCAGACAAATATGTGTAAATATTGTACTATCTCTCTGGTGTGAAAAACTGGAAGTATAAATAAGGACCAAAATGTATTAATAGATATTGTGAAATAGGAAGTAATTGTTCAAAGGAAAGGGGAATGGGGCAGGTGGATGGGAAAAGAAAAAATGATAAAATGGAAACAAAGCTTGGTAAACAAATGGGGGGAAAAGGGTTGAAGAGAGGGGAGGGCAATGGGAGAAAAGGAGGAACTAAGATACATCATGTACAGGTACAAATTCCCTCTGATAATGTGATCATTATGCATATCTAAATTGTACCAACAAACTCTGTCTCAAAAAAATATAAATAAATAAATGGTGCAGGGAAAACTGGCTATCCACATGAAGAAGTTTGAATCTAAACCCATATCTATTACCATGAACATATCTAAAATCAAAATGGATCAAGGTCTAAGTGTTAAAACGGAAACAATCTGTTGGAAGATAAAATAGGTAAAATCCTTGAAGACGCATGCAAATATGTTCTGAAAAGAACCTCAACTGCACAAGAAACAACATTAATAATCAACATATGGGGTCATATCAAATTAAAAAGTTTCTTCACAGCAAAGAAAACAAGCAAGAGAGTAAAGAGACTCTCATGGAATGGGAAAAATTTTGCCAGTTATTCCTCAGATAGAGAACCAATATCTAGAATATGTAAATATTCAGATACTCAAAAACATTAGAACTCCCCCAAATAAAAAACCCAATCAAAGAATGGGCAGGTGAAATGAATAGACACTTTACATAAGCACAAATGGCCAATAAGTACATGAAGAAATGTTCAACATCACTGGCCATTAGAGAAATATAAATTAAAACACTACGATTCCATCCTATGGTCATCATCAAGAAATCAAATAACAAATGCTGGCCAAGGCTGCGGCAGGAGGGACACGTCTACGTTGCTGGTGGGAATGTATACTAGTACAACCACTATGGAAATTAGTATAGAGATTCCTCAAAAAACTTAAACTAGAAATTCCATTTGCCAGAAAAAAACTTAGAAGTTAAAGGCACAAATAAATGGAAAGACATCTAATTTCATGGGCTAAAGATTTAATATTGTTCAAATTGCAATACTACTCAGAGCAATCATCATTTTAATGTAATGTCTAAAATCTCAATAGCCATTTATTTTTTGTTTATGTAGAATTAGAAAATAATTCTATAAATATAAGGCATCTCAAGAAATTCCAAATTGCCAAACAATCTTAGGGGAAAAAAAGTGGAGTTTTCACACTTACTGATTTCAAACTTTAAAGCTACAGAAGCTTAAACAGGGTGATACTGGCAACAAGACAGACTTAAAGACTAAAACAATACAATAGAAAGCCCCAAAATACTGTAAATCCTTGAAATTTAAGATCAAATGATTTTTTTTTCTTAATGCTAGATACCAAACCTAGGGCCTTGCATATGTTAAGCATGTTCTCTACCACTACACTACACCCTTGGCCCCTCAGATGATTTTTAGTATGAGTGCCAAGAGTATTCAATGAAAAGAATATGACACCAAAAACACAGGCAACAAAAGAAAAGCTAGGTAAGCAGGATTTCACTAAAATTAAACACTTTTCCACAAACTGGGAGAAAATATATTTAAATCATGTCTGATAAGGGACTAATATTTAGAAAATCAAAGAACTACAACTCAACAACAACAAAACCAACTTAAAATCAACCAGCGTGCCACACACACACCCCAAATTAAACCAAACTGCTCAAGCACCCATATATTGGCCAGAATGTGGAGAATAGAATCCTTGCACATTTCCCAGGAGAATGTAAAATTTTTTCAGCATCACACCCCCACCAAAAGCCGCACGAAAACAGGGATTTGAATAAATATTTTTACACCCACATCCCTTGCAGCAATTACACAACAGTCAAAAAAGGTAGACACAACTCAAGGGTCTATTGCTGGATGAATGGATAAAAAAAATGTAGCATACAAATAGAATGAAATATTATTCACTCTTAAAAAGGAAACTCTGACACGTTACAACATGGAACTTGATATTATGTTGATAAGCCAATAATAAAAGGACAACTACTGTATGATTCCACGATTCCATTTATATGTGATATGCAGAATATCAAATTCACAGAGACAGAGACTATGTGATATGTTGGTTGCTAGGGGTTGGGAGGTAACCACATTAGTGTTTACTGGGGTACTGAATTTCAGTTTGAAAAGATAAAAGGATTCCAGTAGACAGGGGCCAGGGATGTAGCTCAGTGATAGAGCACTTGTTTAGGCATCACAAGGCCCTGGTTTCAATCCCTGGCACTCAATAAAATGAAATGAAAAGAATATGGCTGGTGGTAATGGTTGTACAACAATGTAAATGTATAAATGCCACAGATCTGTAAAATTATCAACGGTTAAGATCATAAATTTTATGTTATGTGTATTTCACCACACACAAACACATACTCTGCAAGCATTCCTACCTACTCCACCCTACTTTAGGATCTCATCTGTTCCAGTCAGGTTAAACAGCTAGCTACTATCTTTCCTGGATCATTCCACTCTATCCTCATTCTAACTCAATCTGCAGATCACTGACAGGTTCACCTTGCTGGTCTATCACATTAATCCCTGGCCTCCAAACTTTCAAAAGCTTTTTTATTCTGCACAACAGAATAAAAAACCCAAAGCTCTTCAACTCAGCAAACGTTCTATAGAGATAGCCTTCCAATTAATTGTCTTAACATTTCCTATGGAAATCATTCTCTCAAGGAAATTCAGTTCTCAGCTCATCTTAGTCTCCTAATCTCCTCCCCGCAAGTTAATCTTCAATTTATACTCTTGCTCTTCCCTCACAAAGTGACTGCTTCCAACTCTGTAAATATAAACTTTCATTGGCTAGTTAAAGCCCCAAGTGTTCCAGGAAGTTCTTTAGACTCCTGAGGCCTCATTCCATCTCTCTCTGTCCTGAACACCCACAGAATTCTTTCAGACCCGTGTGCGTACATCTTATCATTCCAGTAAGAACCCGACAGCAAAGTCTATATATTACATTCTTACTCCTCCCTTAGCTCTAGTATAAGGTGGAACACAAAGTAGATCTTCTGGAATCATTTAAGTGACTTTTATGTGTGAATTTCAGTGACTAGAACATGAAACGAGACTCATTTGGTTTTCTTGTATTTCTGAAGATTAACCTATGAAACACTGTTAAGTAAAATAGCTATGATCCAATCAGATGACAGGTGGAAATTAGTTTAACCAGGAGAACAATCACAAATATTTTAAGCACTAGTATTAGAGTCTAATACAAAGAACTTGTTTAAATGCTGGTGTTGGGACACAAAACAATATAGTATTTAGTTTTTGTGGGACAGAATATTGACCTACATTATTGAATTCACACAAGAAAGAGCTATGCTACAATAAGATGAAAATGTAATCATGGGGCTATGAAAACTCCAAATAAATGTCACTCAGTTTTTGTTAAATTCAGATTGGAAAAAAAAAATTGCAGTTATATGAGTGAGCTGTCAGAATTAGAGGCACACTCATTTCTGTTTTCAATTGTACTGCACAAAGATCTAGGGATAGGTAGTGTGGTGAAGAATACAATCAGGGAAGACTGGGCAGCAAAAGAGCTCTCTAAATGGCATGTTAATAGGTCTAGGTCCTAGTTTTGATCTCACCCCTTGTCAACTCTAAGACTCATGCATGGCAAATCACACACTTCTCTGGGCCTGCTTTCTGGGCTTTTAATACAACAATCACACTACATCTCTACAGGTTTTTCTCACTCCAAAATTCCAAGACAAGTGTAATCACAGCTGCAGTTAACAATGCATGATTCTTGTAAGGCCATTTGAAATCTTCCTTCCACATTTCAGGATGAAGGCAATTTATTTCAGCAAGCTAGAAGAAATGGATGCTACTCAGAGACAAAGAGTTCTGTTAGTTGAAAAAGCTAAGTAATTCTGCAAAAGATGCCTCTTTTCTCGTTACAGTAAGGTGTTTTAGCACAGGAAAGAGTGGCACCGGTAACGATGGCCAAGACTGCCTGAGTAAATTAGGCCTACTCCAGAGTACTTATTATCTGTGCTGGTACGTGAAAAGGTGCCATTGTAGTTCAAAGCAGAAACAACACTTCTCAGAGTTTCTCCAAAAACCTAAAGTTCTCGCTCACCTCGGGGGTAAGGTAGTAAACAGCTGTGCAAAGCATGGGAAAAGACAAGCCTTTTGCCACTCAAGTATTCCAAGGAGCACTGCCTCCTCCTCTTTATCAAACACTCGGTATTGTCTCCCCTCTACCTGTCAAAACTCAATTCCAGCTTTATCCTCCAAACAGTGACTTATCGGACAATCTACCTTCTCCCCCTGAGAGTGGCCTGCATCAGGCCTTCGCGGTCCCTTAACCCGGGTCCTCCGCCCCACGCCCACCCTCGGAGGTCGCGGCCCCGCACAGGGTAACTGGCACCTGAGACTCCGGAGCGGTTTCCTCCAGTCCCGGGAGCGGCAGGTCCCGCCCCTCGGAGCTCGGACCCTCAAGCCCAAAGCCGGCCGGGCCGCGACCACCTCGGGCCACCCTCTCGCTGCGAGGGCCACACCTCGCGCCTCTGTCCCCGGGACGGGGGCGCGCTGCCCAGCCCGCCCCTCGAAGCGTCCTGGACCGGCCAGTCCGGCACCACCGCGCCTCGGTCCCGGACAGACGACTCCTCCGTCCCCGCCCCACGCCCGCGCCTCCCGCGTCGTCCCAGCCCCATCCCCGCGTCCCCACGCCCAGGCGCAGCCCCTTCCTCGCTGGGACGCCCCGCGCCGCGCCGGGCAGAACGTCCGCTTCTCGGGCTCAGAGACACCTAGGGACACTCACCCCGGAGGCTCCTCCCGCCGCTGCTGCTGGGACAGCTGCCGTCACCCCCGCCGCCGCCGCCACCAGCACCTCCGTCCACACTGGCGCCAGCACCCGCGGCCATCCTCCTCCTGCCGCTGCCGCTGCCGCCGCCCTCTCTCCTGTCAGTGGCTCAGGCTCCGGGACTGCTCCAGGTTTCTCTCGCCGCCATTTTGACTCCTACAGGGAGCAGGAGGGGCTCGGCTCGGCGCGACCCTGTGGCGCCTGCGCGGCGCTGCGGAGCCGACCCAGGCCCCGCCCAACCCCGCCGTCGCCGCGCCCGGGTCACGTGGCTTGACGTCGGTGGGCGCGCGCCCGGGAGGGCCGTGAGCCTGGGATGCGAGTGCGCGCGCATTATGCCTGCTTGTTGCCGGGGAACAGCAGGGCGGGTTTCCTGGAGTTTGGAGATTGTTACAACATTCTGCATATTCCAAGGAACTGTGACACGTTATTAAATATCAGAAGGGAATTACAATAAGTACGTCATTGGATAATTCTACCAGTTCATATTTCCACTCAGCGGGCGGCACGCGTGGAATGATAGCAGGATGCGTCCTTCTCCACGAAAACTATGTACCATTCCGTGGAAAAGTCCCTTCTGACGGAGTTGGGGTTTTGGTGGCTGCTACTTGGCAGTGTTTCATAAGCACTTGTTTGCATATTACCCTTACAGGCACCACCTTGCTAGTTGCACAGTAGATTTTTTAAAATTCTTAGAGGTGTAGCTCAGTGGTTATTTTAGAGCACTTGCCTACCATGTGCAAGACCCTGCCTTGTTCCCCATATCTGAAAGACACTTAAAAGTTTCCCTCAGGATACTCCCATAAACAAAAGACAACAAATCCCAGTGTCCCCACATGGCAAGGCCATATAGCTCTCCTAGATCCTTCTGGTTTGGGAGTTGGAATAAGTTCAGCGATGGAGTAATAAAAAGGCCTTATATTTATGAGCAACTTGCAGTTTTCAAAACACAGTTAAATAGATGGTTTTGTTTGAACGCCCAAACCAGCCTTTCAGGTAGTCGAGACAGGTGTTATTATCGCTCTTTTGCAGCTGAGCAGGCAAGCCAGGACTAGAAGCTAGGCATTCTGATTGTAGTCATTCACCACCATTACGTCCCACTATACCCTCTGATGGGCCTTAAGAACACATGATATATTTGTCCTCCAGGAATTTATTTAAAAGTTTTTGCATTTTCTACTCATTCTTTGAGAAACAAGCTTTTGTCTTTTTGGTTGTGTTAAAATGGCTTCTGAAAGCAAAGGAAAAGCTAAATAAATCACCTATCCCTTTGTTCTCAGTTAAAACCTCTAGGCTTAACTTGCTTCACTTGCCCTTAGTTCTTGAATAAACTGTTTAGACAACCTGCTCTTAATTACTTGCTTTTTAGTTGACTTAAATAACACCTCTGACATGTGGATCATGATGGTAACAGTTGATAAAATATCCCCGAACCCTAGCCTTGGGGAGGTGGATCTGAGACTTTCCAGCCTCCACATGTCTGCCTGCCTCCTATGTGAACTTTCTCTTTTGCAAAACTCATTGTTTCAGTGATTGGCATCCTGTGCACCAGGCAAAACCAGCCTAGTTGTGTAACATCTCCGAGCTTCAAAGGATAAGAGCAATGTGAATTTTTTTCATGTTTTAAATTCTCTCTTGTTCCTTTATATTTCATATGTTGTGTAATCAACTGAATGATTTTTAAAACAGTTTTTAGAGGTCTTCCAATGGAAATATCTTACCTCTGAATATTGTTCCTTCGTTTTGTTTTGTTTTTTTACTTTCTTTTGAGTTATTCTATCTTCCTACCTCCTCTCTCTCTGAAAAGAAAGCTCATCCCAATTTGTATTCGTTCACGTTTTCCTCTTTCATCCTAAGTGTTTCCCTTACTGCAATCCTTGAAGATTTGGAGATCGCAGCAAGCAGAGATTGCAGGGAGGATTCCCCTCTAGCTACTGAGTCTCATCAGCTCTGCTTAGAACTGTGGGCAATGGGCGAGAAGTGCGTGGGGGAAAAGGCAAGAAACTTCAAGAGACGTAATTTTTATTTAATTGGAGCCAGTGATTAGTTCTGAGTGCGGCTCCTGTTCCCCTACACTATTATTTTTTAAATCAGATTTTGTTGGTACATTTTAGATATATATAATGATCGCATTTATCATAGAGAATTTGTACCTCCTTCCCTCCCCGTTTGTTTCCATTTTCCCTTCTATTCTCTTTTTTCTTGTCCCTTCCTTCCCCTTTCCCCCTTCCATATTCCCCTTCCCATTTGAATATTTTCTTTCCATTTCCCGAGATCTATTATACATTTTGGTCCTCATTTACACTTTTGGTTTTTTGTTTTGTTTTGTTTTGTTTTGTTTTTTTTCTTCCGGTACCAGGAATTGAACTCACTGCCTTGTGCTTGCCAGGCAGGCGCTGTGCCGCTGAGCTAAATCCCCAGCCCCTCTCATTTACACTTTTGGTTTCTCACACCAGAGAAACAATGTGTGTCCAGTTTGTTTCACTTAAGAGTATGGACTCAGGATGCATCCCTTTCCCTAGAAATGTCTCCAGCATATCCTTCTTTATGGCAGAGTAGTACTCCATTGCATTAAAAAAAAAAACCCACATCTTCTTTATCCATTCACCAGTTTATGGGCACTTGAGTTGTTTCCAAGATTTGACTATTACAACTGTGCTACTATAAACGGAGATGTGCGTATATCTCCGTGGTATGATGTTTTAATTCTTTTGAGAAGATACCCAGAAGGGGAATGGCTGGGTCAAATGGAACCTGTAGTCCTAGTTTTTGAGGAATCTTCATACTGACTTCCACAGTGGTTGCACAAGTCTGCACTCCCACCAACAGTGGAGAAGGCTTCCTTTTGCTCCACATCCCCACCAGCACTTGTTATTGGTTGATTTCTTGATAATAGCCATTTTTCTGGGGTGAGATGGAGTCGCAGTGTTGTTTTAATTTGCATTTCTCAAATGACCAGTGATGTTAAACATTTTTTCATATATTTATTTATTGTTTTACTTTTTCAGATGAGAAGTGTGTATTCATCTCAGATGCCCATTCTTGGATTGGGTTTTTACATATCAGGGGTCTGATTTTTTGAGCTTGTTGTATGTTCTTGACAGTAATCCTTTGTGTGAGGAACAGCTGGAAAACATTATTTCCCACGCAGTCAGTTGTCTCTTCACTCTGCTGGTGGTTTCTCATGCTGTGCAAAGGCTTTTTAGTAAGATGAGATCTAAGTTGTTGATTCTTTGTGATAGTTCCTGTGCAATTGGGGTTTTATTCATAAAGTCTTTGCCTACACCAGTGTCTTCAAGAGTTTTACCTATTCTGTGTTCTGGCAGATTTAATGTTTCTGTTTTAATATTTAGATCTTTGATCCATTTTGACTTTAGTGTATGGTGAAAGACATGGTTCTAGTTTTAATCTTTGGCCTATGGAAAGCCAGTTTTTTCAGCACCATTTGTTAAAGAGGTTATCTTTCTTCCAGTGAATGTTTCCCTACACTATTATATCTTTTCTTTTCTTTTTTTTTTTTTTCCAATACTGGGAATCAAACTCACGACCTTGCGCTTGCCAGGCAGGTGCTGTGCTGCTGAGCTAAATCCCCAGCCCCTATTATATCTTTTCTAAATTCATAACTGAACCTTCTCTAAATTCAAGCTACCTACCATCATTTTCCACTATCTTGCCTTTGTCTTCACTAGCTAAACATTATATTAACTGATAGAGCTATTATGTGCAAATGAAAAGTTCCATTGTCCATGCTGCTTCTCAGTGATTTACTGAAATGTTACATAAAATTAGTACCCACTATTAACACCATCATTTACTTCTAATCGTCATTAGTTGACTTTGGTTCTGTTTCTTGGCCACAATTTAAAAAACAAAATTAAAATGATATCAATAATAGCATTCTAGGTAATTTGAAAATAACACCATTTTCCTAGGAGTTGTTGATGTGCAAAACTGTCAGAGTCTTTTAGGAAAGCCAAATAAGTCTGCTGGCTGCTGGCTCTACCTCATACTTTTATTTATGTATGTATCTAGAGAACGCTATTAGACTATTTGGAGCCAGACCTCATGTACAAATGTTCGATGATTCTGCCTACCTTTTAAAAAATCCACTTTTGTGTTTTATTATACCGTTTACTGCACTTTTGAGATATTAAATTGACTCAAGTTTATACACTGTTATACTATGAAAAATATATATTTTGTCTTCATCCCAATTTTCTGGCACAGGAGTCCTAAAGTCCTTGAATCTTCAGAGTGAGCATGTCTTTGTATTCTAATGAATTATTGATGTCTGGCAGCCTCTAGGTAG
Organism: Chinchilla lanigera; assembly: GCF_000276665.1. NCBI lineage: Eukaryota > Metazoa > Chordata > Mammalia > Rodentia > Chinchillidae > Chinchilla > Chinchilla lanigera. The sequence continues at coordinate 15,449,781 of NW_004955438.1, forward strand.
CTTCAGAACGCAGGCTGGACACCAGAGAGACCAAAGCAGAATTAGAGGGCTGGTATTTCCAGCCTTATTCCTTATCCTTTGGGGAAGGGAGAGATGCTACAGGTTACAGTGATTACAAATAAATGGTCAACAATTTAGCCAATCATGACTATGTAACCAAGACTCCATAAAAATCAAAAGGAAGGTTTCATAGAGCTCTGGGTAGCTGAACATAATGGAGACTCCTGGAGGTTGGCATGCTCAGCGAGGGAATGCAAACAGCACACCCCTTCTCCTCTACCTTGCCCTGTGTATCTATCTTTTCATTTGTGTCCTTGGTAATATCCTTTATAATAAACTGGTAAACAGAATTTCTCTGAGTTCTGTGTATTGCTCTAGCAAATTAAGTGAACCCAATGAGGAGGTGGTGGGAACTTCAAAGGGGCAGAAGTGTAATTAAAGCAAACTGGGGCTTGCAATTGGCATTGGAAGTGAGGACCAGTCTTGTGGAACTGAACCCTCCTCACGTTAGGAATCTAACACTATCTTCAGGTAGATAGTGTCTGTGAAGAATAGGCTGTGCTCTGCTCTAATTTACTTCAGGTGTATAGAACAGTAGATTTCAGAGCAGTTTTCCCTGAGTTATTTCATTTCTAGTATAAGTGCAAAGGCAGAACAACTGGATATCTTGTCTGTGAAAATAGATAATCATCAGATGTTGGACACATAGAACTTAAAATGAATAAACAAAGCTTCTAGAAAGTAATATTGGAAAATATCCTAATTGCCTTAAGAAAGGAAAGACTTCTGATGCAAGAAAAAAATTAACCATAAATTCATGAATTGAATTTAAAATATGCACCGTAGAGGAAATGCCGCTGTAGCTGCGGGCTCCTTTGTTCTGTGGGCCACGCAGGGGCCTCACTGCCAGGAAGCTGTGGCCTGCAGCTCCATGTGGGGCGGGCTCAGATTTCTTTACCTCCAGAAAGAAAAATTCGACATCTTGCATCCTGGCAGTTCATTTAGGAGTCTGAAATTAGGGATTTCTTTCAGATTTGGACATGACTAATCGAGGAGCAACAAGACCTAACGGGCCAAATACTGGAAATAAAATATGCCAGTGCAAACTAGTACTTCTGGGAGAGTCTGCTGTTGGCAAATCAAGCCTAGTGCTTCGTTTTGTGAAAGGCCAGTTTCATGAATTTCAAGAGAGTACCACTGGGGCTGCTTTTCTAACCCAGGCTGTGTGCCCTGATGACACAACAGTAAAGTTTAAAATATGGGATACAGCTGGTCAAGAAAAATACCATAGCCTAGCACCAGTGTACTATAGAGGAGCATAAGCAGCCATAGTTTTATATGATATCACAAATGAGGAATCTTATGCAAGAGCAAAAACCTGGGTTAAAGAACTCCAGAAGCAGGCAAGTCCTAACATTGTAATAGCTTTATCAGGAAGCAAGGCTAATCTAGCAAAAAAAAAAAAAAAAAAAAAAAAGCTGTAGATTTCCAGGAAGCACAGTCTTACGCAGATGACAACAGTTTATTATTCATGGAAACATCAGCTAAAACATCAATGAATGTAAAGGAAATATTCATGGCAATAGCTAAAACGTTGCCAAAGAATGAACCACAGAATCCAGGAGCAAATTCTGCTAGAGGAAGAGGAGTAGACCTCACTGAACCTACACAACCAACCAGAAATCAGTGTTGTAATAACTAAATCTCCAGTTTGAGTGAGCTGGAATCTTCTGCTTCCTAAATGTTAATAACAGTGGAATTGGAGCATTTAACCAGCTCAGTATGACTCCCAAAAACCAAGAGACTTATGATAGAGTCAAATTTTTAATACAAAATTATTTTAAATGTTTTGAACTTGATTTTTAATAATATGCATGTGTCCTTCTGACTAATGTTTCAGCAGTAGAAAGGGAAAATGAGGTCTGTGTGTAATTGTTTCACTGGAAAGTTGGAGGCAGTCATTTCTCATCATTAGAAATAAAGACAAATGACTATCTGGACCCACAGTTAACCATCCAGTTTCTCCAAACTGGGACAGTAGTCATGTGTGAAAAAATCAGAAATTATTAATTTGGCCTTTCTGAAAAACATTTTTAGAAAAATATAAGTATATTTATGCTTAGCTACAGTATTCAGGCAAACTTTCTTCTGTTATCTAAGGTGTACATTCCACATTTTGGTAAATTAACCACAAGAAAACAGTCCCACATTTCCAGGAAGAAAAGGAGTATTAATAGCATCTAAGTTATAGCCCATCTTACTATTTTTCTAAATAGGGTAAAGAAGTCAAATGTACCCCCACCTTGTTTAGCAATATGAAAACTGAGAAATGCATTTTAATGAATAATGTTCCCTGCATGTGAGCTCTTCAAAAAAGAAGCAAACCAAGTATCTGATTTTTTTTTTTCCAATCACTGCAGGCCATTACATAGGTCTTGTTTGGGGCAGAGAAGAGGATTCTGTTCCCTTTGGATGTAATACAGTCAGTGCACTAATAATTATGTACATTCAACCTTGATTATTTTAAATTTTATCTTCAGCTCTACCTTAAATAGGGTACTGCATTGTAGCCTCCATGTATGTTTGTTATTTTTCTGTAATATTTAAGAGTTGCTTAAAAGTATACAAAGTATACAGTTACTAAAACAGGTAATTCTTCCTCTCACCCTTTGCAAAGATGGGGCTTCAGTGCCTACATGGCCAGAACCATAATAAGAGATGTATCTGTAATTCGTAACATAAATATTACAATGTTAGTAACATTTATCTTGCAGCCTTGTTTTTCAAAGTCCACTTTATTTTGATAAGTTCTGTATATTGCACTAATTTCTAGGTATTTTCATTATATGAAATCTACCATGTGTCAGATGATTTAATCTATTTAAGTGTCAAACTCTTAGCAGACCTCTTGTATATTTTACAGTAATTCAGAATTAGCAAGGAAAACAGTTCACCAGTGTTCAGTTTTATATTGAGGTGCTCAGGTTGGAATAAAGTGATAAAAAAGCAAATATGTATATGTATGTATATATATATATGTATATGCATTGTAGTTCATTGAAATGTACACTAAAGAGAGTGAAAAGACAAGCCACAAAGGGAAAAAAGGTTTTTGTAATACATAAAACCCAAAAAGAGCTTATGGAATCCCTATAATTAAGCAACAAAAAGAAACCAGTGGAAAAATGGCAAAACACTTGAACAAATGAAGAAATCCAAACCAGACAAATGGAAAGGTACTCAAGTATGTTAGTATAAGAGAAGTATGAAGTAAAGCATAGTAAGGTAACACTACTGATTAAGATTGGTTTAAAAAATTAAAAGTGTGAGTATTGATAAGGGCATTGATTAACAGAAATTCTCTACGCAGCTGGTAGAGTGAAAAATAGGAAAAAGTGTTTAGGAAAGCAGTTTAGTACTGTATTTCCTATGAAAGATGAAATTTGACTTGTCCTATGGGATAACCATTCTACTATTGGGTCTATAAAGAAGCTTATTTCTGTGTGCTTCCATAAATAAGAACAAGATATTCAGAGTAGCACTGTTTATTTGAGTAAAAATGGCTAATGATCAAAATAAATATCAGAGGGCTGGGGATTTAGCTCAGCGCCACAGCACCTGCCTGGCAAGAGCAAGGTCATGAGTTTGATTCCTGGTACTGGAAGAACAAACAAACAAAAAAACAAACAAACAAAAAAACAAAATAAATATCAGTAATAAATAAAATCATGTATAAAAATGTATAAAAATGTAAAAATCATGTATAAAATAAATATCATGTATAAAAATGTGACATAAACTAAGCGTGGTGGTGCACACCTGTAATTCCAGCACTGAGGGAGCCTGAGGCAACATAGTGAGGTCAAGGCCAGTCTGGGCTACACAGTGAGACACTATCAAAAAGAAAGCTGGTATATTTATATGTTAAGTGAGTTGGAGCTTTAAAAATCTTGGATGAATCTTACAAACCTGATATTAGATTAAAAAAAAAAAAAACAAGAAACAAAAATAATCAGAGAAGATTATTCCGTGCACGGTATTTCCGTACGTTATAGTGTGCTTATTTTTAAAATAATGCTGATATTTTTTGCAACTTACAAGCCCTGAATCATGATTTAACTGATATATATTTGTGAATCTTAATAACATTTTAAATTCTGTAAAATACAAAAAGACAAGATATACTAAACCATCTAGTTTACAGATACATGAATCTTACACTATATAGAAAAAGTGTTTAGGCAAGCAGTTTATGATGAATACTAGTGATACAATCTAGGGAATCTTCTGGAGGTCTAATTGGCAAGGATACAAGTTAATCCTTAATACTTTGGAAAGATCTGTTTTCTCTGTCAAGACTAAGGATGGAATTTACCTTAATTTACTCAACATCATATTTCAGGGCATTCATCCACAGTGGCATAGTGCTTCACCCATTTCCCACTGTTAGGGATTGAATACTTATGTCTCAAGATTCATACTGAAACTCTATTCATACTGTACCCGTTGTGGCTGTATTTGGAAATGGGACTGTAAAGGAGGTAATTAAGGATAAATGAGGTCGTATGAGTGGGATCCTGATCTGATAACGATTGGTGGTTTTATAAGAAGAGACATCAGAGAGCTTGCCAAGGATGTGATGCACTTTGGGATATGATCCTCCCTCTTCTGGTCCTCGCAGCAAGAAAAATTAAGGTAGGACATAACAAGAAGTCAGATGTTTATAAGCTAGGAAGAGAACCCTCATCAGAAGCCAAATAAACTAGAATGCTGATCTTGGACTTTCAGCCTCCAGAGCTGTGAGAAAACAATTTTTTAAAAAAAATTATTAAGCCACCTAGTCTACGGTATTTTGTCTTGGCAACCCAAACTAATACTTTCCTCTTTCTCATAATTCCTCTCTTTCCCAATTAAGTGGTTTGGGTGGTATTTATTTATTCCATGTTTTATAGCTAGTCTGATTTTTATGAAGAATTTCAACAAATGCAATACCCCTTTCATTTTTGCTCCTATATATGTTTTCATTAGTGCATATGAATTTCACATAATATTGGATATTATTGTGGCATTTTCATATATGTTTTGATCATCCTTCCTACTTCCCTCACTTACATTCATCCCCTTACCTAAACATCCTGTCCTTAAAGTTTGCCTCAGGGAAGGACATTTAACTTGATCAAGAGCCAGAATAGGGCTTCTGGAAAAGAAAATCTCTTCTTCCACAGAAGATGCTGGAAGAGACTCTTCTACACAGAATATGAGTCAAAAGTTATGGATTCTTTAGAGCTCTGGGCAACAATCTTGCTATTGAAGGACAGCCTGCCTTAAACTAAGTTGATTGGCAGAAACCAAATGAGTCCTTGGTGACATCATTAGAGATACTTACTGAAGGAAACTTCAGAAGCACACAGTCCTACTCTGACCTTTTCAGTTACATGAGCCAAACAACTTTCTTATTTTTTAGGGTTTCTGTATTATTCCTCCAAAGTACTCTTTAAAATTTTTTTAGTATATATTTGCTCTACATAATAATTACATTCATCTTGGGGGACTGATGCATATGTGTATCACATCTTGATAATTTTTACTCCCCCTCTGTCCTGTTCTCCCATCTCCTTTCATCCCCAGATCCCTTTCCCATCTTCACAAAGTCTAATTCCCTATTGCCTACAATCTCTCTTTTATTTTGCTCTTTCAGTTACTTATGTTTTGGCTTTCTTATATGAGAAAAACCATGCAACATTTAATTTATGTGTTTGATTTATTTCACTTAGCATTATAGTCTTAAGATCTGTTTTCCTACAAATGACTCAGATTTACGCTTCTTTATGGTTGGGTAGTACTCCACTCTGTATAATATACATACCAGTTTCTCTGTTTATTCATCTGCTTCCATAATTTAGCTATTGTGAATTGTGCTGCTATAAACATTGTCATCACTCTATCACTGTAATTGATAACTTTCATTCAAAGTATTCTTAACATATGCATATACTGTCTCAATTAATTTCCATATCCCTATTCTAAGGTAAATATTGTTATACTTAGTTTGCATGAGTCTGTGTGGTTATTAAATGGTGGTGTTGGGATCTGATTTTTGATCTGCTAGTTTAGGCTGCCAATTTCTTTTCAGTTTAGCAAAATAGAAATCCATTGAAGAATTTCTGGATGTAGTTCAGGAGAGAAGAGGAATGCCAAATTTTAAAAATCAAAGGTGATATAAGAAAACAAAACACGTTTTTATCATATGTAATTTTTTTGAAGAAAGAACTAATTTTAAAAAGTATTACACATCTAAAAAAAGAGTGAACTTAGAACATCAAGATTATCTTTTGAACTGCCTAAGGGCAATTCTTTCTCAAGAGTCTTTGTAATAATGGACCAAAGCTTTTATTGGATCTTTTTATATTACCATTGTGCTTACAATTCAGAAGTGTGTTACTGATATTACCAGTTATATAATGAATGTTTTCCTCACCTTTGCAACTCTTCTGCTCCTCTGCTTGCTTATCTGAGTTTCTCTGTCATTGAGGTCATGCAATTGTAAAGACAGATACAAATAGAGACAAAGAGAGGCACTTCATTTCTGAAAGACCTTTGGTCCTTGAACAGCAATTAAATGTGCTTTTCTAGAGAGGATAGAATTCAGTATATTTGGGTCTGAAGTAGAACAGTCTTATTTTATTATATAATTTTCTAGAACCTTAACACCATCTTATTTAGAAAATGAACATTGATAAAAATCACATTAAAAAGAGGTAAGTGGGTGAAAATGTCTTTTTTATTCATTGTATACATAGTATAGCTCTAATTATGTCCTCTTATATAACAGCAGAAGCAAGGCCTTGCATTGTAGGTTACTGGGAATACATTGAACCTGGGCCCACTAAGCCCTTTATTGAAAAGTGTACAGGTCTAAGTTAACAGTGCTAGTCTTTTGTGACTTGGAGAAATTAAATTGAGGACGGTTGTTTGTACCAGTAATTCAAGCAGCTAAAAGAGTTATCTCCTGGGGTGGGGTGGGTGGTAGGAAACTTAATTGTGTTGTGGCTGAATTTGGAGTCAGATTTAGTGACACTGTCAAAAGTAATTTAAGACTTGTGCCACAGAAAAACTTAAAAGAGCTTGATTCTCACATCAACTCCACTCTGTTCTAAACTTCTCCAAATTAGAATGAATTCAGCCAGCTTTGCCTGTTACTGAGCATTTCTCAATTTACTTCAGTTTTTTAAATCTTTTTTAAGTGACAGGATCTCACTATTTTGCCCAAGTTGGCCCTGAACTCTTGCATTTAAGCTAGCCTGCTCCCTCACCCTCTTGAGTAGCTGGGAATACTGGTGTGTACTACTGTGCCCCGCATCAGAATTTTTGTTACATTTTGAAAATTAAAAACATGGTAATATCATGGCGTGGGAAGAAACTTGACTCATAGTCTCTTCATTAAGACTTGTCTGGGTTAAGTGATAGAAATTCAACTCCAACTAGTTTATGCCAAAGCAGGATTTATCATTAAGAACATAAAGAGCTGCCTTCAACTAAAGGACAGGAAAGCTCCCTAACTTCCGAACAGTGAGAAATAGGAATTTGATCATGTTCAGTTGTTCCCTCTAGCTCTTACCTTTGTTGCTTTCAGCAGCTTGCTTTTATGCCTGCCTTACCTTGGAAGAGCATTCGCTATGGGCAGGAAAGAAAGCAAGGCCCTCAAGTTACAGCAACCATTCCAATAAAGAAAGTGATTTTCCCCCTATATCTCCAGCACATCCCAGGACAAGGGTCTTTGCCTCGATACTTGTATGAATGAAGAGCCCAACCTTAGACCAATCAACTGTGGCCAGGAAATGGGGCAATGCCGCACTAAATCAACTCTTACAGGACATACTATGTAACTAGAAGTTCTCAAAATATTATCTGAGGATTCCTGGGCAAAATTAGTTTTGCTGGTGCGACTGGGGCAGGATGAAGACAGGAGATAATGAAGGTGGTGGGGTAGGGACTTTGATTGGTCAGGGTAAGATGCCAGGGCAGAGGTGTCCAGCAGAAATATAATGTAAAATACATGTGTAATTGTAAACATTCTAGAAGCTATGTTAAATGGACAAGACCAACACATCATTTTAATTAATTTTTATATTTTTTAACCAAATATATCCCAAATTGTACAATTTCAATTTGTAATCAATAATACAACTTTATTAATGAGATATTTTGCTGTCTTTTTTCTTACTAAATTTTGTATTTTGCAGTGACAGCCACATCTTAATTTGGATGCTAAGTTTTCATCAGAAATACTTGATCTGCATTTAGATTTCATAAGGTTTATAGTTCACATTTTCTAATAACCAAAGCAAGTATCAGTTTTAAAATAAACCTAAATGATATAAAAATCACATTATTTGTGGTATTTGCCATACTTCAAAGACTTGGAAGCCACTTATGGCTTGCGGGGGTTGTACTGGACATCACATGTGGCTAATATCAATTATTGCAATGGCCGTTCTGTTGATTAAGTTTATGTGTAAACCTGAGCGGGGTGCCCAGATTAAATATTGTTTCTTGGTGTGTCTGGGAGGGTGTTTACAGATGAGATTACAGCTGAATTTGTCTTTAGTAAAGCAGACTTGTTGCCCCAATGCCAATGGACAGCGTGCAATTCTTTAGAGTCTGGGTAGAATGAAAAATGCTGTACCACTTGAACTGATTTGTTCTTTTTTTTTTTTTTTTCCAGATTTAAAAATTTTTTTCCCCACAACCAAAATGTTTTTTAATTTTATTGGTACATTTTAGAGATACAAAATGATCACATTCATCATAGGGAATTTGTACCTGCACATGATGTATCTTTTTTCTTTTTTTTCCATTCCCCTCCCTTTCCTTCAACCCCTTTTCCCCTCCTTCTTTTTTTTTTGGTTTTTCTCCAGTACCAGGAACCGAACTCACGACCTTGCGCTTGCCAGGCAGGCACTTTTGCCGCTGAGCTAAATCCCCAGCCCCTCCCCTCCTTCTTTACAAAAGCTTTGTTTCCATTTTTCCTTTCTCTTTTTTCTTGTCCCTTCCTTTCATTCTCTCTCCCCCTTCCATGTTCCTCTTCCCTTTTGAACATTTTCTTTCCATTTCCCAAGATCTACTATACATTTTGGTCCTTATTTACACTTTGGTTTCTCAAACCAGAGAAACAATGTGATATTTAAAGATATGTGTCCAATTTACTTCATTTAAGAGGTATAAGGCACATCCATTTAATTAGAAATGTCTCAAGCTTATCCTTCTTTATGGCAGAGTAGTACTCTATTGTGTAAAAAAATCACATCTTCTTTATCCATTCCTTGGTTGATGGGCATTGGGTTGTTTCCAAGATTTAGCTATTACAAACTGTGCTGCTATAAACATGGGTGCACATATATCACTATGGTATGATGTTTTTAATTCTTCTGGGAAAATACAAACAAGGGGAATACCTGGGTGGAATGGGACCTCCAGTCCTAGTTTTTTGAGGAATCTCTACACTGATTTCCACAGTGGTTGCACAAGTCTACACTCCCACCAACAGTGGAGAAGGGTTCCTTTTTCCCCACAGCCCGGCCAGCATTTGTTATTGGTTGATTTCTTGATAACAGCCATTCTTTCTGGAGTGAGATGGAATCTTAGTGTTGTTTTAATTTGCGTCTCTCAAATGACCAGAATATTTTTTCATATATTTATTTATTGTTTGTACTTCTTCATCTGAGAAGTGTGTATTCATCTCAGATGCCCATTTTTGGATTGGATCTTTAAATTTGGGGGAGTCCCATTTTTTTGAGTTCTTTATTTCTAGATGTTAGTCCTTTGTCTGAGGAATAACTGGCAAAAATTTTTCCCCACACCATAGGCAAAATCTTTGCCTACACCTATGTCTTCAAGAGTTGTACCTATTAGGGCCAGGGATATAGCTCAGCGGCACAAGCGCCTGTCTGACAAGTGCAAGGTCCTGAGTTTGCTTCCCAGTACCAAAAAAGAAAAAAAAAAGAGTTATACCTATTCTTTTTTTTTTTTTTTTTTTTTTTTCAGTACATGGATCGAACTCATGACCTTGCACTTGCCAGGCAGGCACTTATGCCATTGAGCCATATCCCCAGCCCTGAGTTTTACCTATTCTATCTTCTGGAAGATTTAGTATTTCTGTTTTAATATTTAGATCTTTGATTCATTTATATTTTAGTTTAGTGCATGGTGAAAGATATGGGTCTAGTTTTATTCTTGGCATGTGGAAAACCAGTTTTTCTAGCACCATTTA
>NW_004955438.1:15466795-15467871 GCF_000276665.1 Chinchilla lanigera
AAAAAAAAAAAAAGGAGGGAATTAGGGAGTGTTGCTCCCTTTTCAATTTCATTAAAGAGTTTGAGGAGTATTGATATTAAATCTTCTCTAAATTTCTTGTAGAATTCACCAGTGAATACATCAGGACTTGGGCTTTTCTTTGTTGATAAGTTTTTAATTACATTTTCAATTTCATTGACTGATATTGGGTTATTCAGAATTTTTATATCTTCTTAATTCAGCTTTGGTAATTTGTATGTATCTAGGAATCTGTTCATTTCCTCTGTGTTTTCCATACAATGGGAGTAAAGATTTTCGAAGTAGGTGTTGATGATCTTCTGAATTTCCACAGGATCTATAGTGATTTCACTCTTTTCATTCCTGGTAGCATGAATTTGAATCTTTTCTTTCCTTTTCTTTGGATAAGATTGGCTAAGGGTTTATCATTTTTATTTATTCTTTCAAGGAGCCAACTCTTTGATTCATTCTTTGTATTGTTTTCTTAGTCTCAACTGTGTTAATTTCTGCTCTGATCTTTATAATTTCCTCCCCTCTATGGGCTTTGGGCTTGACTTTCTCTTTTTCTAGAAGCTTGAGGTGCAACATTGGGTAGTTTATTTGTGCTCATTCTATTTTTCTGATGTGAGAATTCACTGCTATAAATTTCTCTCTTACGGCTGCTTTTATTGTGTCCCACAGGTTCTGATAGGTCGTGTTTGCATTTTTGTTTACTTGTAGATATTGTTTAATTTGTTCGTTAGTTTCATCTGTGACCTATTGGTTATTTAGGAGGGTGTTATTTAATTTCTATGTGTTTATTTATGGAGTTTTGTGGTTTCTTTTGCCATTGATTTCCAATTTCTTGCACTATGGTCAGATAATATACATGGAATAATTTCAATTCTTTTGCATCTACTTAAGCATGTTCTATGGGTGAGTATATAGTCTTTTTTAGAGAATGCCCCACGTGCAGCTGAGAAGAATGTGTATTCTTATGTTGTTGGGTGGAACACTCTGTAAACATCTACTAAGTCCATTTGTTCACATGTTTGGTTCAGTTCTGATATTTCTTTTTTTTTCTTTTTTTTTTTTTTTTT
>NW_004955438.1:15467971-15474818 GCF_000276665.1 Chinchilla lanigera
GACCTTGCGCTTGCCAAGCAGGCGCTTTTGCCGCTGAGCTAAATCCCCAGCCCCTCTAGCACCCTTTATTAAACAGGCTTTCTTTTAGGGAAAGCATTTGGTTCTTTTATCAAAGATAAGGTGGATGAGTATGTTTGTAGTTGTTTCTGTGTCTTCTAATATGTTCCCTGATCCTTGGGTCTGTTTTTTTTAATGAACCATACTATCTTATCACAGTAGCTTTTTAGTACAATTTCAAGTCAAGGATTGTGATACCCTTTGTCTTGCCTTTTTTTTTTTTTTTTGGTACCAGGAATCAAACTCAGGACCTTGTGCTTGCCAGGCAGGCACTTGTGCTGCTGAGCTATATCCCTGGCACTGCCTTTGTTGCCCAGAATCACTTTTGCTGTTTTGGTTCTTTTCTGGTTCCAAATGAATTTTAGGATTACTTTCTCTAATTCTGTAAGAGATGCTATTGGCATTTTAATCAGAATTGTGCTAAATTTTGGACATGTGGCCATTTTCACTACATTTATACTGCTTGAATGGAAACTTTTCATCTTCTCTTGCTCTCAGACTGGAGTTTACATCATCAGCTCCTTGGTTCTTTTGTCTTTGAACTACACCAGCTTTCTGGGTCTCCATCTTTTTTTTTTTTTTTTTTAAATCTTTTTGAGACAGGATCTCCCTGTGCAGTTCAGGCTGGTCTTGAGCTCACTTTGTAGCCCAGGCTGGTCTCGAACTCACAAAGATCCTCCTGCCTCAGCCTCCCGAGTGCTGGGATTACAGACATGTGCCACCATGCCCAGCTTGGGTCTCCATCTTGTAAACTGCAGACTGTGGGACAGCTCAGCTTCTGTGATTGTGTGAGCCAGTTGTTCATTATACAGCTCCTTTTACATATGCATATATCCTATTCGTTCTGTTTCTGGGAATTCTGAATAATCCAAGCTCTTAACCCATACTTCTGTTTTCTATAAAGCACCTAAGGTGACCTTTGAAAAATGCAAACCAGATCTCATTGTCCCCACTTAGATCCTTTAGTAAGCTTCAATGATTCAAGCAGGCATCCACTTCAAGGAAGAGGAAGAAGCTTAAGTATTTACCAGTACCTCTTCCTGAAAGCTCATTACAACGTCAATAAAGCACAAGAGGAAATGAGTCCATGAGTACAATCAGAAGTGGAAATATGGAGCTACATCAGCAAATCAAAGATTTTGGTGAGCATTTCTAAGAATGATGGCAGGTGAGTTTTTATTGAAGGGTAAAGCGGAGGAGGAGGATCCCTAGGTTTGAGCATACAGAAGGTGCAGTGGATCAGAGAGATGCTTTCCTCAGTAGAGTTGCTCGTTACTGACTAAAAAATGCATTTATCATGACTTGGAAGGGGAGAAAGGCACAGACAGGTTCAAGGTAACTGATGGGAGAACAATCAGTGTAACAGATACGTGGATCAGCTGCTCTTCCTCTCTTCCCCCAACCTTTGGAATATTTTCATAGTGTTTATACTAGTTTGAAGCTACAGAAATTCAAAAGAAACTGAGTTGTTTCCTGGGATGGCAGAGCAGCATCTGGGAGGCTTAGAGTAGAACCTTTCTCTGGCATGGAGGTTGAGGGAAGATTCCTTTCTGCCTGCCAGTTGACATACTCATCCATCCTACAAACACAAAACATATAACCAGTATTTTTATTGTGGTGAGAGATTGGTAATTGCTATAGATTGAATGTTTACGTCCTCCAAAATTCTTATGTTGAAATTCTAACCCAGCTGGGTGTGGTGATTCATGCTTGTAATCCCAGCACTTGAGAGGCTGAAGCAGGAAGGAACACCACAAGTTCAAGGCCAGCCTGGGCTATAAGCAAGTTGAAGGTCAGCTTGTACTATATGGCAAGACCTTGTTTCAAAAAAAAAAGAAAAAGAAAAAAAAGAAAGAAAGAAAAAGAAAAAAGAAAAAGGAATCCTTCAGTGTGATGTTATTTGGAGGTGAGGCCTTTGGAAGAAGATTACACAGTAAGGATAGAATCTTCATGAATGAGATTAGTGCCCTTATAACAGAGGCACTTGGGTGTTGGGGGTAATAGCCCAGTGAAACCGTATGTGCTTAGCAAATGTGAGGCCCTGGGCTCAATCTTCGGCACGACAAAAATAAAACACAGCAATAAAACATAAAACAAGCCCCAGAGAGCTGCCTTGTTTTGTAAGGACATGTGAGAAGACAGCTGTCTATCAACCAGGAAAGAAGTCCTCACTAAACATTGAATCTACTGCACCTTGATCTTGGAATTCTGAGACTCCAAAACTGTGAGAAATAAATGTTATTTATAAGTCACTCTGTCTATGGTATCCTAACAACCTGAATGGATTAAGACAGCAATAGAAAGGAACTTGAATGATTCACCTCATTTTTCACATTCATAAGCATGAAAGGAAAAGCAAGGGTCAGAAGATGGTTGAACAAAATTAACAAAGCCAAAGCAAATAGAATTCACACTAGAAGAAACAAAGATAATTCATGGAATGGAAGAGCACTTTTTAAAAGTTCAGATTAATATTTTGAGAGAAATTTGAGGTGATAATGCATCTGTAAAATATAACAGGTGACTCTAAAAGAGGCAAAAATAATGTCTTAAAATACATTTCTAAAATGAACAATTCCAGAGAAAAGCTCGAAGAAAAACCCAGTGAAATCTTCTGTTGCTGGTGAGGCCTAGTCTGGCCTGAATCTGGGCCTTGGGTCTCTGGATTCATTCACCTCTCCATTACCAACAATGTAAGTAAAGTCCGTACAAATGGAAAATTAGTTTAAGATAGAAAAGAAATAAGGCCTGACCATTTCCTTTCCTTCTCATAGCCAGATGGGAACATATCCAACTGGCAGCTGTCATGCCCTCCCTGTTGGTCCCCCTCACCACTCTAAGGGCATCCTGGGGTGGCTAGTTTCAGGTCCTCCGGGCACTTCTAGGTTTACTTCAGGGGCCATTCTGTAGATGGTGCTGACAGGGGCTCTGGCTTCACCAACAGCCACCATGTCCTTCCTTTATTCTGGGCCACTTCCAGTGCTACTGGTGTTCTCTGAGGAGCTGCCAGAAAACCATGCCTGCTGGGGCAGACATCAGAGAGACAGAGGAGCACACTGTTAATATTCCTGAAGTCTCCAAACCCTAATGGGCCACCGTCAATATGGCCAACCTTTCTGAACAGAAACATGGCAGCTTTCAACTGAGGAGCAGCTGCTTCTCTGGGAGTTCACTACAGTTGTCACCATGACAGTGGAGGCCGTCCTATATGCCCCATGGCTGCTTTAAGAGATAATTTCCATGGTTGTAGCAGGTTTGAGACACAGACCTATCCCTAATGACTCTGTCCTGCAGCCCCTGATGACTTTGCCCTGTGATCTCCAGATGACGCTACCCTCTCTGTCATTACTCTGAGCATCCTCAAATAGGTTTGAAAATACAAGAAATATGCAAGGCCCACTCTTCCATTATATAAGCAGCACTTCTTCACACTCTTTGGGTTAGTTGAGGAAGGCTCTGTCCTGTGCACTGTTCTCCCCTCCTGCACCCGTGCTGCAGAAGAAGTCCCAATAAAGCCTCACTTGTGTGATCGTATTGTCTATTTGTGGTTCTTATCTGAGGTAGAGTGGGCTGGGTGAGTTGCAGTAAAAAGAGCTGGTAACAGTCTGGGTTACCAAGTCTGAAGAGTTCCAGAGACTGGCAGAGACCAGGGATGGCTACTGGAAGAGATCTGTGGAGACACGCAGTGATTTGCAGAGATCCCAGAGAGATAGCAGAAGCTACTAGAAGAGCTCCAAAAAGCTGTCAAGAGGGCTACGAGCCTTGACTGCTGAGGAGCTCATAAGGGTGGCTTAAAGCTGGCAAGAGCAGCAATATTAAGAGCTATAACACTAAGAACCATAACATGGAAGGCAGAGAGTGCCTGGCACTCAGAGCCTGACACCAACATCAAGGGATCTGCACTTTTCTGATTTGTGATTTCTGCCCTGTTGGAGACTGGGCTGTGAATGAGTTGAATTGCTGACCACAGTGTTCCAAAAAGCTCATATTCACAGCCTTTAAGACAAGATAAGCCCACTCAGTTGAGGACACTACTCACTCAGAATTCAAAGGGCCTGACTGCCAACCTTAGAGATAAGAGAGTTCCCTCAACTAGTAAGATTTATTGTTTGGAATGTTTTTGTTCTAACTTGTCAAGGCCTGCTCAGTTTCATGTGCCTTTTGCCTCAGATGTGCCCTCCACTTTCCTGTACTCCCTTGATTTAGGGACCCAGTATATACTGACAGTCAAGAATTCATTGTCTTAGCTCTAAGAGAGCTCTGATTTCCAGAAACAATATTGCATTGTCTCTTTTATTTCACCCTTTTCCTTCAGCTCATTAGTAAGTTTGGGAGACTGATCAGCTCCCAATACTACCTCAATTGAGTAGAAGGACCATTAGACAATTAGTGACAAGTTTATTCACAGTTTGGCTGAACTGGGAGGGTAGATATTGAAGCCCCTTGGGTACACAGAAATGCTTCAGTTTACAGGCAAAGTAGAACAAAAGCCAGGAGTCATCCATATATGATTTAACAAGCTTTTTCCTAGAGGATTGGAAGTGTTAAGTCCTCCTTGGGCTTGGGTAGGACTGGGGAAGTGGTGGTTTATCTCTCAGCATGAGGAAGATGGAGAAACACCTTTCCAAGGGAAAAAATTGTAATTTTTAAAAATCAATTTAAAACTCTTAATTGTATTTCCAGAATATAGAACAAGGGGCAAAAATCTTAAAGTGAGAGAGAGTAAAAAGACATACGTAATCCACAAAGAAGGGCCAATGTTTATCTAAGAGTTTCAGATTGAAGGCAGAGAAAGCAGAAGGAAAAAAATTAAGTATCTCCTAGAGCTAAAAAAAGATCTAGTAGTTAGACTGAGAGATCTTACCCACTGATAATTCATTACAAATGAAAAAGCCCAATGTTTAGCCATATCCTGCAGAAACTTTGTAAGTCCAAAGACAAAAAGAAATTCCTCAAAGATTCTGAAGGTTAAGCTGTGTGTGTGGGTGCTGTAGAAATGGCAACTACATTAGCATTACACTTCCTCTTAGTTCACCAGCTGCTTAGCAAACAATATCTTTCTTTATTTCATGAAAAAAAGGTAAAACAAAATTTCATAACAAAATAATAGAAGAATAACAATAATTAATACATTACAGGTTATCTTTAAAGTAGTTGATCAGGGTACAAGATATGGGCATAAAAGTTTCTCCAATTGATTTAGTACAAATATGCCTTTTAAATGAACTAAGAGACACTAATAGTATAACTGACTTCCATTTTTCCCCTTTTCCCTACTGTCCTTTTCCCCTCTCACCCATCCTAGTTGCTTTTTCCTTTTGAACAATTTCTTCTCATTTCATGATATCTATTGTACATTTTAGAACTTATTCACTCTTTCAGTTTCTCACACCAGGGAGACAATACAGTGTTTACATATGTGAGTCTGATTTATTTCACTTATGAGTATGGTCTATAGTGGCACCCATTTATCTATAAAAGTCTCCAGTTTATCCTTCTTTATGGCTGAGTAGTATGCTGTTGTATAAAAATACCATATCTTTTTATCCATTCCTCCACTGATGGGCATTTGGATTGTTTCCAAGATTTAGCTATTACAAGTTGTGCTGCTATAAATATGGGTGCACATATATTGCTGTAGTATGATGTTTTAAATTCTTCTGGGAAGCCCAGAAGGGGAATATCCAGGTAGAATGGAACTTTTAATCCTAGTTTTTTGAGGAATCTCCACACTGATTTCCACAATGGTTGTACCAGTCTATACTCCCACCAACAGTGGAGAAGTGTTCCTTTTTCCCAACATCCCCACCAGCATTTGATATTGGTTGATTTCTTGATGATAGCCATTCTTTCTGGGGAGAGATGGAATTGCAGTGTTGTTTTAATTTGCATCTCTCAAACGACAGTGATGTTGAACATTTTTTCATATATTTATTTGCTGTTTGTATTTCTTCATTTGAGAAGTATGTATTCATTTCAGATGCCCATTTTTTGATTGGGTCTTTGAATTTGGGGGGGACTCTGATCTTTAAAAATCTTTATATATTCTAGATAAAAGTCCTTTGTCTGGGAGACAATTGACTAAAGTTTTTTCTCACTCTATGGGTTGTCTTTTCACTTTGTTAATGATTTCATTTGCTGTGCAAAAGCTTTTAAATAATATGAGATCCGAGTTGTTGATTCTTTGAGGTATTTTCCATGCAGTCTGGGTTTTGTTCATGAACTCTCTACCTACCCCTATGTCTTCAAGATTTTTACCTACTTTCTCTTGCAGTAGATTTAGTGTTTCTGTTTTAGTATTTAGATCTTTGATCTATTTTGTCTTTAGTTTAGTACATGGTGATAGACATGGGTCTAGTTTTAGTCTTCAGCGTGTAGGGAACCAGTTTTTCCAGCACCATTTATTAAAGAGGCTATCTTTCTTCCAGTGAACATGTTTGGCTCCTTTGTCAAAGATAATGTGGCTGAGTGTGTTTGTAGTTGTGTCTGCATCTTCTAATCTGTTCCACTGATCCTCAGGTCTGTTTTTTTGTCAGTACCATGCTAATTTTATCACAGTAGCTTTGTAGTATAATTTCAAGTCCGGGATTATCATGCCTCCTGCCTTGCCTTTTTTGCTTAGGATTGCCTTTGCTATTCTGGGTCTCTTCTCATTTCAGATGAATTTTAAGAATGTTTTATCTAGTTCTGTGAGGTATGCTAATGGTATTTTGATCAAGATTGTATTAAATCTGTATAATGATTTTGGAAGTATGGCCATTTTCACTATATTGGTTCCTTCTTTTTTTTT
>NW_004955438.1:15477207-15518006 GCF_000276665.1 Chinchilla lanigera
TTTTGGTTTTTCTCCGGTACCGGGAACCAAACTCACGACCTTGCGCTTGCCAGGCAGGCACTTTTGCCGCTGAGCTAAATCCCCAGCCCCAGTTCTGATATTTCTTTACTGGTTTTTTGTCTGGTTGATCTATTTGTGACAGTGGGGTATTAAAATCCATTAATCCATTAATCCATTACAATTGTGTTATTGCTCATTTGATTTTTCCTGACTATTAATATTTATCTTATATAGTTGGTTGCTCCCTTATTTGGTGCATACATATTTATGATTGTTATCTCCCCTTGAAATTTTCCCCTAACAAGTATGTAGTGACCTTTATCTCTTTTGATCATTTTTGAAGTTCACATTGTCTGCAAATACAACAGCTACTCCTGCTTTTTATGGATTCATGTTGCATGGAATATTGTTTTCCATCCTTTGACTTTTAGTCTATGAATTTCTTTTTGAGTTAAATATGTTTCTTGTATACAGCATATTGTTGGATCTTGTTTCTTGATCCATTCTGCCATTGTGTTTCTTTTGATTGGTAAATTGAGGCCATTTACATTGATGATTATAACTGATATGGATTGGCTTATCTTTTTGTGTTATTGGCTTACTTTTGTCTACTTTTCCTTTAAATAATTCCTTTATTATAAATAATGAAAGTTGATAAAATTGGCAAAGTGAGAAAATATTCTCTTTGAACAAGAATTAAACACAAATTCTGCTGAATTGGTGTTTAATTGAGCTGCTCAAAATAGCATAACACAATGCCAAACACTTGGATTTTCTCTTCAAACATTGATACTAAATAAAGAGAGCCTGGTAAGTGAGTGGTGGTGAGGCAGAACTGAGAACTGAACCCAGGGCCTTTACACCAAGCTATGTCCCTAATTTTTTTTTTTTTTTTTTTGAGACAGAGTCTGTCTAAGTCTCTAAATTGCCCAGACTGGGATATAATTTTGCTTCTCCTACCTTGCCTCCCAGAGTGCTTGGATTATAGGCATGTGCCACCAAGTCCAGTTCTGGGAATTTTTAATAGTATTTCATTGTTCCTAAAAGCATGTTGCATTAACCTTTACTTAAATTAATTCTGATATTACATTAATCATAATCTTTTTAATGCTTAAATACCATTACAATTCAATTTTGATCATTTGTGGAAATTTCCATGTGGACTCAGTGAAAGTGTCCTTGTTTACATATTTTACTCTTCAGAGGAGTTACCTCTAGACCTCTTGGCTATATCACCCTTTCCTATGAAAATGTAAGTGGCTCATAAGTTCTCTGAATTTCAATATTAAGGAGTAGTTACTCATATTGTCTTTCCATGTTTCATAAATTCTTCTAAATTTGCCATAATTTCTTTGTTTCAAGTTGAAATCTGACTCAGTTGCTTTTAAATGACTTTCTTTTTTCTATATTTCTTTGAATTTTTCCAAATAACTTTCTTTTTCAGATTCTTCCTTTCATAGTCCTTCTCCTTTTTTTTTTTTACGGCTGCAAATTCAGCTTTAAGTAATTTTCAGTGAATTGTCCAGTAAGTTTTGGAATCATAATTCAACCCTTTAACAAGTACAGTTTTACTCAGGCCTCTTTGCAAAATTTCATCATTCAGATTCAAGTTAAAATATCTACCCTTACTCAGTAAAAGGTAGCAAAAGAGTACTGAATTCTCCTTTCTGAGAAGTTGGAGCCATAATAGCTGGGAAGCTTTGAGCTCTTTTTTGTAACCATACCTTGCCACTTTCAGTGAGTTCTACTCCAGCCAGTTTAACTAGCAAAACACCACATGGCTCTTTTCTCCATGAAGTGGGTAAAGTAATGGGAATATGTTCAATTTCTAAACCATTCTCAGTTATCCCGTGTAATGTCCACATAATTTAACATTCTTTCTTATAAGTTCGGTTGGAATATCTGAAGATCTTGTAAATTGTGATATCAGTCGAAAACTTCTTAGAAATAACATTCCAGCTATGGCCATCCCAGTGCTGATGTTCTGGATGAGGTGCAAATGATCATCGGCCCACTGCGACACCCACGCCACCACATTGGGGGCTGTCGAGTCCTGCGCAGTGGACGGCGATGCGGAGCCCCTGGGCCACCCTGCCATGTTGGCGGCTTCCCGAAAGTGCGCTGAAAACAAAAAATGTCTTTAAAAAAATTCCCAAAGGACAATGATTTTGAGCCTAGAGTTCTATAACCAATCAAATTAGCGCTTAAATGAGGAGCAAAATAAAGTTTTGTATTTACTTTCAAGGACTGAGAAAATTTATCTCTTAGATCTTTCCAGAAAGCATTAAGGATGCAGTATAGCAAAATGAAGTAGGAATCTAAGAACTAGGAAGATATCAGATACAGGAATAAGACAATAAAAATCCCAGAACACTATTTGTTCTAGGAACTACTATGAAGAAACTGGATTATTTTGCAAAGGTTTATTATAATATTAAATTTAAAAATCACAGTATATTTCATTTTTCCTTTAACAGATACAAATTAGTAACAGATAATTTCACCATCTTCTGAGTCCACTATGTATGACCCTACCATGAATAATTTTTATATCATCATCAGACTACATATACTTATTCTGTTTTCAATGTTCAGAATCAACTAATACAGATGGGATGTCGAGTGTGCATAAGGCTGTGGATATGGTTCCCCAGCATGGGAATTAGAGAAACAAAAGCCATCATGGTACATGACTGTAATCACAGCACTTCGGGAGGATGTGGCAAGAGGATCTCGTTTGAGTCTGGGCAATTTAGAACTGTTTTAACATAAAAACAAAAACAAAAACAAAAACAAAACAACAACAACAACAAAAAAACAGCTGAGGATGTAACCCAGTGTGAAGGCCATAGGACCAAGCCTCAGATCTGCCAAAACAAAAAATCAAAAAATAGAGTAATTAACCAATAGACAATTTACAAAAAGTTTAATTCTCATTGGAGCAGAGTGTAAGTAATATGCATGGCTCTGCTAATGACGAGCAGCGGTAAGTTCACCAGTATAGGAACAGAATGTCTTATCCACCCAGTAGAAAATCAAACTACTCTGAACGTGAGGTTCACATGGCATTTGGGAGCGAGTGCGAAGCTGACCTACGTAGCAGGGTAGGTGTTCGAGGGCAGAAGGATTGTATGTAGGGTGCAGGGAGCACTAAGGGAAGAAGGGCATGACAAAGCAAGGTTGCTGGCAGCAAGGGGCGTGGTCCGACCAGGCTGCGCAGAGGGTGTGTGACAGCGTGCGCGCGCGCGCCCCACTTGGTGACCAGCACGCATGCGCAAATCAACTTCCCAGCATTCCTAGCGCTCCTTTTGCCACGCTTGAAGACCTTGCCTTTCCTCGCGTGTGGCGTCTACCTCGTGGCACGACTCTTGTTCTCACCTGAGGCGCCATGTCTTACCTGTCCGTGCTCTGCCGCCGCGTAGTCCTGCTCGGCCTGCAACCCAGCCGCCGCCTCGCCCACTCAGGGCCCCCGCGCCGGCAGCACTTGTCGCCCGCTGTGAGTTGGGCCCACCTGAAGGGACAGGCGGACTGGGTGCCGGGGAAGTGCGAAGCTAAGGCTTGAGGCGACCTGACACTTGGGGAGGAAGGAGCGGACGGCCTGGGGCTCGTGTGGAGCTTTCTGGGGCCCAGTCGGGGAGGTCCCACCAGGGCGCCGTTGTTGGGCCCACGGCGCGGCTTCTCAGGCCTCGGGAAGGGCTGGGACCTTCGCGCTCACTCCTGGCGGGCACGAAGTCAGAGGGCCAGATTATTGTTCACCGTTCATCGTGTACCCTATTGGAGTGCGCTTTTCGTGCCAAGTACTAGCATTTTCCTTAAAACTGGAAATCCTAGACAGCATTGAGCTTCTAGCGTAGGAAGGTCAGTTTGACAGCTATTTTTTTAAAAAAAGTTTGCTTTAAAAAACAATAGCCGGGGCGTGTTGGCTTGCGCAAGTAATTCCAGCGCTCAGGAGGCCGAGATAGGAGGATCCTTGTGAGTTCGAAGCCACCCTGGGCTACAAAGTGAGTTTAAGGCCAGCCTGAACTGTGTAGTGAAACCCTGTCTCAGAAAGACCAAAAAAAAAAAAAAAAAAAAAAAAATCAGATTACCTATGAATTGAATTTTGGTATTTTTGGTTCCACCAGGCACTTGTTTTTTGGATTTAGGGATTAAACCCAGGGATTTATGAATGCTAAGCAGGGACATTACCACTGAGCTACATCATTAAGCAGTTTTTGTTAGGCTGCAAATCAGTGGTCCAGGAAGCCACTCTAATTAACATTTTTCATCTTCTTTTCCAGGAAACTGCTGTTGGAATTTTGATGATTTTTAGCGCCTTTTTAGCACCGGCTGCATATGGGCTAACCAGTCTGAGCCAGTTCAGAAAACAGTAGCTGGAAGATATTGAGCAGCAGCTGGGGTCCAAAAAGCTTTCAGAAGAAACTGTGACTTGAAATGAGCAGGAGTGCTTAAGTTGGGTTCATTGTGGGCATTCACTTTCATAACCATATGTTTATGGTAAATATTTTGCACTTTTAATCGTGTGCATTATATAAATGAGTAGTCAAAAACACTGTTCTGTTTAAATGTTAAATAAAATTGAAATGCTTATTCATGCTTAATATATGTTTGATCACAAATTATTTTCATTTCTCCCTTTATTTTTTACTTGCAGTGCTAGGGTTGATCCCAAGGCCTAGTGCATGCTGGGCAAGTGATCTATCACTGAGTTATGTCCCTACCCTTCACAGATGAAAATTTACTCCTGAAAAATACAATAACTGTTATGAGAGATTTAGTGACTTGGAGTGGCATCAGGTAGTATTTTGTGGGAGTGAATGTTTGTATCTTGTGTCATAAGGGTTAGATTAGTTATAGTATTCTTAAGTGTAATGAAATGGTTTTTATGTCCTATTAGTACTGCTATTCCTTAATTTACTATTTGCTCTGAGAAATACATATATATGTATAAATTTTTTTTTCTTTTTTTTTTTTTTTTTTTGCTAGCTGTGGATGGAACCCATGGCTTCCTGTGTACTAGGCAACTGCTGTACTACTGAGCTACATCCCAGCCCAGTCTCTTCTGACTGCCTCCCTCCTTCCTGTCCCTCCTTCCTTCTTTCTGATTAAACTAGGGCCTTCACCCTGAACTATGTCCCCAGCCTTTATTATGACTGGTTTTTAAAAATTTTGGGACAAAGTTTTAAGTTCCAAATTGCCCAGGCAGGGCTTAAATTTGTGATCCTCCTGCCTCAGTCTCCCAGGGTACTGAGATTATAGGTGTATGCCACAATATCTGGTTTCTTTGCTTCTTTAAATTCCTAGGTGCCATGATTGGTAAGTACTTATAGACTATGTTTGTACCTGTCCTCGTTTAACCATATCTCAGTTGCCTTTTAGGTTTGAAGCATCACATGTAGATTTGAATCTCACTCTGCATGACTCTGGACAGCATAAGTCAACTCTCAGCCTCAGTTTCCATACCTCAGTAATGGAGACTTCAAATTGCTGTCTTAAAGAGATCATGTGGAGATTAAAACATTGAACAAAGATAAAGCACCTCTCACCATTGTGCCTGAAACCAAGTAAATACATAAAAAGTATTGTTGAGAAGCTATTGTTAATAAATTTACTAATACTTACTCATTTAAGAAATAGTACTACATTCCTGTGATGTGCCAGGTATTACATTTGTATGAGGTCAGTAAACCAAAAGAAGACCCTGTCCTGTATTGGATTTACGGGTCTTAGGGAACATACTTTATTACTTTAATATTCTTATATCTCTTATTTCAAATTAATATCGGTTGTCTTATGTACTTCTCTCCTTGCTGAAACAAAATACCCAGCGCTCAAAGTTAAAGGAGCAAAGGTTTATTTAGCTCACAGTTTGTAGAGGTTTCAGTTCATAGTTGGCTGGCTCCAAGGCAGGATGGCATGGCAGAGGGGTATGGAAGGGGTGAAACAGTTCATAGCAGGCAGAAAGCAGGAAGGCAGCAAAGCAGTGAAGTAGAGAGGAAGCAAACAGCAAATGTCCACCGCAGCCCTCTTTCCCTTATAGCCAGGCTACACACCCTTATGGCATGTAGCACTCACCCCCAGGTGTACTTTCCTGTTATCCATACTCAGAACTATGCCAAGCCAATCGGTAGACTAGTTTAGTGATCACACAGTCTTAATCTCAGCACACACTGGATCCAGCCAACAGTGAAAAGCTTCACCTATGACCACATGAGGCTTTGGGGAGACATCTAGACACATCATTGCATTGATTTTTTTTTTTTTTTTTCCGGTACTGGGAATCAAACTCATGACCTTGTGCTTGCCAGGCAGGCGCTGTGCCACTGAGCTAAATCCCCAGCCCCTTCATTGCATTGATGTTTCAGGGTTTTCCAGAGAAGCAGCCCAGAAAGAGGGAAGGGCAGAGGAGAGAGAGAGATTGATTTAAAGATTTGACTTAGGCAGCTATGGGAGCTGCCAAGTTCAAAGCCTGCAGGGTAGGGTGGCAGGTGGCAGGCTGGAGAGGGAAGAGTTGCAGTTCAAATCTGAAGACGGGCTTCTAGCAGGATTCCCTCTTAAGGGAAGTTAATCTTTTTTTTAAGGCCTTCATTGTTTGGATGAGACCAATTCACATTATGGAGGGCAAGCTTCTTTTCTACTGATACAAGTGTTATCTCTTAGTATTCACAGAAGCATCTGGAATAATGGTTAACCAAATATCTAGGTAGCATGACCTAGCCAAGTTGACATAAAAAATTAGCCATCAAAAGCTGGGTGTAGTGGTACACATCTGTAATCTCAGCACTCGGGAGACTGAGGCAGGAGGATTTCTGCAAGTTTGAGGCCAACCTGAGCCACTTAGCTCAAGGCCAACCTAAACTACATAGTGAGACCCTGTCTCAACCCCACTATTAGCCTTCCAAATTGGATAAAAAAATGTATGGGCTAATCAAAACCTTACCAATCTGTTATGATTTTCCTCCCCTGTTCATTGGTGGCAGACCTTCTCTGAGCTCTGACCCAACACAATACACTCAATCTTCTGGTTCCTTATATCCAACAAAGCCTTACTTCCATTGCCCATTTTGAACTTAATTTCTTCTTCTCTGATGACTTTGTATTTCAGCTTTTAATGCCTGCCTCCACATATTCCAAATGGAAAAAGATTGCTTTATGTTTGTTCTAGCTGGGGAAGAATGTTGAATGGTGGGTGTCTTTTCCATAGCTCTTTAGCACTTAGTTTTCTCAACTATTTTTTGACTCTCAGATGTATTTTTTTGAGTATGCTCATGTAATAATACTATGAGTTGGGAGATGGTAGCTAATTTTGATTCACAGAAAGATGTTATATTCAAGGTGAAATTGATTTTTATTATGTGGGGTAGTTATGTTCTATAAGGTTGCTGTAAACATTGAAATTGAGTATCGATCCATTGTTCCTAGGGGAAATGCAAGATCAAGTTCCTGTGAGCCTCTGGACACATTTTTGTCAACCTCTCAATACATAACATTTTATGTATGTCTCTGTTTTAAATTATTTAATATAGTTGATTTATTGTCTTTGGACCCATAACCAACAGCACTATATGCTGAAATGAAAATACACAATTTTTTGGTGTAATTCACATAGTATCTTCTTTGCATTTGGTACCCTGTAGTGGTGAATCTATGGCATGTGTGCTACAGTAAACACACAGAGCCCTCTCAGTCAGCACATAAGCCAAGTCGCCCAAGTAGCTGAGCATTGCATAACAGTTGCTTTTTTCTAAACTAAAACCTCAGTATTCAGGTCTAATTGCAGTGTTTGTACTTTACAGTAAGTGAGTTTGAGATTGCAGTTTGAGCACTAGGTCTCTAAAAGGTTCCCCACCGTTGCCCTAGAGCAAACTGCAGCTTTATGGTTGGGGAACATTTTAGATAATGAAGTCACAATCAAAAAGTACAAAAATTTAAAAAGCAAGGCACCAAATACCTTATGGAAAGGCCCTTTCTAATATTAGAACCAAAAAAGAGTAGAACTTTGCCTTGTCTGGCTTCTGCTAGGAATGTATGCATGAGGTGACTTAAATTTTTACTGCTTTGCACATGTCCTCAAATGACCGTAAAAGCACTGTACATATTGACTTTGGGGTTAAGTAAATTGAAGCAAATAGATGAACTTGTAAATACAGTGTCTCCAAATGAGGATAGATAATTATATATTGCCATTTCAAAATCTTTCCAAATTAATCCAAATTAATTTAGTCATTTTTATACTTAAAATAATTCAAATCTAAGAATTACTAAAGGCTTTTTCAGACATCAGAGAAATATAAATAACATGTGGCTTTTATATTGTTACAGCTTTTTTTTTCCTGTACTGAGGATTGAACCCAGGGAGCCCTGAGCTATATTCTTAGCCCTTTTTAAGTTTTTATTTTGAGACAGTATCTCACTAAATTGCCCACCTTGGCCTTGAACTTGTAATACTCTTGCCTCAGCCTCCTGTGTAGCTGGTATTATATGCATCTAGCATGATTTTATTTTTGTGGATACTTTTTGGCAAAGAAAGAAATGTAAGTTTAGAAATTTAAATTCAGGCCCTAAGGCAGACTTAGAAATTATATGTAATGTATTTAATTTGTAAACATGATGAACACCATATCTGTAAGCACCATGAAACAGTATTTGTGGTGAATGTTTTATGAGAAACATTGTTTTAGTCACTTTCTCATCACTGAGACACATTACCTGACACAACTTAGAGCAGGGGAAGTTTAATTTGGCTCCCAGTTTTAGGGGCATTCAGTCCATGGTTCACTGGCTTTAAGGAAGACATCATGATGCACGGGCATGGCAGAGGAAAGCTGCTTACTCATGGCAGTCAGTAAGCAGAGTGAGAGGAGGACCTGAGGACGAGAACATACCTTCTGGGTCATGTCTTCAGTGACCCATCTTTAGCCAGGTCCCACCTCCTGACAGCACATTCAGCTTGTGAGCGCATCAGTGGATGAACATAATGATATGTATAGCATCCCCATGATCAAGTCACCTTCCAAATACAGGACACTTTGGGGAACATAGCATATTGATAATTGTAAAGTACTTCTATTTACATTTTTTGGGTACTGGGAATCAAACTCACAACCTCACACTTGTCAGGCAGGCAATGTGCTGCTGAGCTATATCCCCAGCCCCAATACTTCTATTTAATAGGAGCAGGAGTGAGTTACTTTTGATATAAGACAGATGTTATCTGTGAAGTTCCATTTATTTTTAAAGTTTTGTTATGACACATTATTGAATATGGGTAAATCATTTTACGTAGGAGTTTGTTTTCTTTTCTGTAAAATTAACAGGTTGACCTAGGCCTGTGATTTTTAGTTTTTGCTTCCTTTAAAAAATATCACTGATTTTGTGACTTTTATCGACTTTATCTGTTTGGTTCCTTAGTACATATCCAGTATCAGAACAATGTGCAGTCATAAACAGGAGATGCTCAAATACTGAAAAAAAGGATGAACTACACAGCAAGAAGAGCTGCTTTGGGGAAAGATTTCAGGTTTGTATTTTTAAATCTGAATTGTCTATGCAATATCTAAGAGGAAGTGTTAAGCAGACAGACATACAATAACTGTCTGCACTCAGGAGAAAGATCCAGGAGAGGGAGATTGATTTAGGAATAATCATTAAGTACGTGATAATTGGAGTCCTCCAATGGGATGGAAATATATGAATATATATATATGTGTAATATAATTTTAAAACAGAGGAAGAGACATTAAGACTAAAATAGAATCAAATTGAGAAGAAAATAAATAGGCAAACTGTAAATGTTTGATATGACAGAAGATATTATTTCTTTTTTTTTTTTTTCTGGTACCGGGAATCAAACTCACAAGCTTGCGCTTCCGCTGAGATAGATCCCCAGCCCCAATATAATTTCAAATAGTAGAAAATACCAACTACTACAAAAGGTTAGGGACTAAACCACTGATGATCTTGGATGGCAATATCAATTGAATGATAAGAATAGAAATAAAGTTTCATTTAGTTGAAAACTAAATGGGAAGTTGAAAAGGCTCTAAAAATTTGGGATGCTTATGTTAAAAGGGGATTGGAAGACTTCTTTTTTAAGGAATGGGAGATGGGCATGTTTAAATTATCAAGATGGGATCAATATAAAGAAATCAAAGACAATTGCTGGATTTTTGTGTCCTGTGAATAGAAAGGAGGTAAGATCTGGAGCACAGGCAGAGGGTTTTGCTTTTGGTAACTGGGATTCTATTGCAGTTGGAGGACAGGTAAATGGGATTTAACATGTGTAGAAAGAAAGGCAATAACACAGAAATAGTTTCAACTTTATGACTGGAAGGTGAGAGTAGGAAATTTGCTAAGATTGTGTAGAAGATTTGTAGAATAAGAGGTCAAGAAGATAGATGCTATGATTGGATGTGATTTGTCCCATTTTAGTAACTTTCTTCATCAGTGGGACACAATACCCAACACCTGAAAATTACAGGAGGAAGTGGTTTATTTTGGCTCACAGTTTGTAGAGGTTTCAGTCCACTGTCCACTGGCTCCAAAGTATGGTGGCACTGCAGAGGAAAAACTGCACATTCATGGCTTCTAGGAAGCAGAGAAAGAAGGCAGGAACCAGGAAAGGAAATACATCCTACCAGGTCACACCCACAATAACCTGTATGTTTGTGCCAGGCCCTACCTCCCCATACCAAGCCAGCTGTAGAACTCCCATAATCCATCACTTTCACAGACCTCACCTTAGAGTGCATGACACCCTGGGAGCACATCCATATATAAACCATACCATATCCTAAGGATTCATGTGTTGGAGGCTCAGTTCCTAGTATGGTAATGTGAGAGGTGGTAGGACCTTTGAGAGGTAGGTCCTAGTTGTTTAGGTCATTGGAGAGTGTCTTTAGAAGAGAACGAAGTAGTTCTTGTGGGACCCTGAGCTCTTGAGAGTGAGAGTAACTTGTTATAAAAGAGCCCTCTCCATTCTGTGGCTACCTTGTAACCTCTCCCTCTTGGTACACACTCCCACCATGCCATCCACTGTGAAGTGATGCTCTCAGGGAGGCCCTCACCAGAATCAGCCCCATACTTCCAAAACTGGGAGCCAAATAAACTTCTTTCCAATTTTCCCAGCCCCAGGTGTGTCATTATAATAATGGAAAACACAGTAACATACCATGGTATTATTAAAAAAATCACCATAAAAGGGAAAGGAGAAAAGCAGGATGACAAGTCTGCAGGATGAGAAGTTTGGAGGAAGTAGATTTCTGATAGCACTAATAGGATCTGTGATTTCTATCTACAGCTGTTACCTGCACCAAATTCAAGAGACTCACAGTCACTGACATAGAGGTTTTGTTTTGGAAGGCATATAAATAAAAAAGACAAAGAAGGAAAGAAATTAAAGGTATTGGTAACAGAACATTTAAAGTGTAAGTGGAAAGGATGAATGTGTTAAAAGGAAAAAATACCAAGCTCCTGGTGGAGGAGAATGGAGTGGAATTTCAATTATGTCAAGTAAGGGTGTGGTGGGGACAAGGGAATAAAAAGGCTGCATATATTGAAGACTGATGTCATACATATGATCTTTTTTTTTTTTTTTTTTGGTTTTTTTCCGGTACCAGGAACTGAACTCACGACCTTGTGCTTGCCAGGCAGGCGCTTTTGCCGCTGAGCTAAATCCCCAGCCCCATACATATGATCTTATAGAGGTGATTTTCCTCACTGAGGAACTACTGAAGTATATCTTATGTATGTGTTTGTACACATGTGTATAAATTATAAATAGGTTCAATGTAAAACAGTATTTGATTTATAAAGTTGAATTCTTACTAGTTTTAGGTTACTGTAAAAAAGTATTGTCTAAAGGGGAGTGAAACTATAATGTAACCTTACATACATAATCATGAATAAGATGTGAAGAAAAACCAGGAGACCTAAGAAATTAGGATAGGGAAGAGTTACTAAAGAAAATTTGCTAACATAATATTTAAGTTTGAACCAGGCTTGGAGGTGCATGCTTGTAATTCCAGCACTTGGGAGGCTGAGGCAAGAGGATTGTGTGAGTATGAGGCCAGCCTGTGCTACATGGTGAGTTTAAGACCAACCTGAACTACTTGGTGAGACCTTGTCAAAAAACAAAAAGTTTGAATCTGAACAATACATACATGCAGTTTGGGAAAAGGAAATAAATTTTGGCAAAAGAAATATCACAGATGAGATCCTAAGGTGGCCAATATGTTGACTTTACAGAATTGAAGGAAGAGGGGCTGGGGATTTAGCTCAGTGGCACAGCGCCTGCCTGGCAAGCGCAAGGTCATGAGTTTGATTCCCGGTACCAGAAAAAAAAAACAAACCAGAATTGAAGGAAGATGTGTAACCTTTGGGTCATGGCGTGAGGTGGAAAGTAATGTGAGATGTGGATGGGGCAGGTGAGAGCCAAATCATGAGTGGCCTCATAGTCTGCGTTATGGATGTTTAAAATGCTCTTGTAAGTATGGGCAACCTAGTAAGACATTTCAAACAAGAAAGTGATAGGATATGGTTCTGGGAAGATAACCCAAATAATTTAAGTTTAGGAAAATAAACATAATGAAAAGTGGATATTTGTCTCAGAGCTCAAAAGTAAGGCGATATGGTTCCTATTTTAGCTACCTATGCTAGAAATAAACATGGGAGCCATCCTGACATCTTACAATGTTTTACTGATTATACATTTTACATGGACCATGTATTCCACATGCTTAACCAACGACATATATTTTCATTTCCCTATCCTACCACTTTTTCAGATTTCCACCAGGCTTTACATAGATGGCTACTGTCTCTAGAATGGTACTTTGGCTTAGATACTTTTTACTCTTACTCTTCTCTCAAGTTTCAGATTAAATGTGTCCTTTGTGGAACTTGTCTAGCCTTCATGATCCCATGGCCATCTAAACTTTCTTTTAAAATAGACGTTGTCTTTTCAAGAGCCTATTTAGTTGTGTTTTCACTCTTCTAAGTTGCAGATCCTGGGTGTTCCAACCCAAATCAAAAGAGGTTCATCCATTCATCTGATTCCCAATAACCCTTGATCGACTCTGCAATACATTTTCTATCCCTCTATCCCTGAAAGGCTGTGAAAGGCACTTCTCAGCTACTTCTTCCAATTCTGGCAAGGCTTCTCTTGATTTCTGTAATTAACCAAGTTCTGGCCTGCTAAGACTTCAGTATTCAGAAAGTATACCCATGTAACCAATTTCCAGAGTAAGAAAGTAAATAGTATCAAGATTCAAGAAGATCTTGTGCCTCTATCCAGTCAGCCCCCTAAAAATAATCCCTATCCCAACCTCTAACAGGAAACATTAATTTTGCCTGTTAGAACTTTAATATAATGATACATTCTTTAATATAGAATGTGCTATTACTTCTGACTTCTCTGTGTCTAGTCTGTGTATCTGAGATTTACCCAACTTATACATTAGATTTTCTTTGAGCAGATTTGTTGTAGACAGATTAGATCAACTAGGTAGACTGGGTACATATGTTACACTTTCAAATAAATCTGGAGAACATAGTTTTGTAGTCATAATAGAAAGATATTGGGGATATAGGTAACTCCAGGCTCAGTCTCAACATATGAAAGGCATGGGAAAGGGGTCCAGGGAATATGGAGAATTGTTTTTAAGGAACAATGGTTAGCTCTTTAGCATGTCAAACTCTTCTCTCATCAATTTGTGGCATTGACTTTAACATTTTTATATTAATTTAGTTAATTGAGAAGAGGTCTGTTTATGTAATCCAGGCTACCCTTGAACTTTCTATATAGCTTCAGCTGGCCTTCAACTCATAATCCTTCTGCTTCAGCCTCCTGGTAATATAGTTATGTGCCACCACATCTGGCTGGCATCAACTTTTAATATAAAATGCTTTATCAAGATGTAATTGACAAGTTACACATTGTACTGACATTAGCTTCTTGACTAAAGTTGTACATGTTGCCACTAGGGCTAAAAAGGCTAGAAGTTTTTCCAGATATCTTCTAGTGACCTCTAGAAGGAATGGGGGCTTTTTACAGGTGCTATGTATCCTGCTCCTTTACACCTACTAGATTCAGGTCACAATAAAAATAAACACCAGTATAGAATTTTTCAAGTACAAGGTGATCAGACTACTATGTTTTAACCAAAGACTTGGAAAAAATATCTTGAATAAAGAAGCACCAAATTCAAGAAATAAGGTATTGAGAAATCAGTTAACATAGCAAGCAGAGAAAGATTTAAAGGAAGATTTAGTCTTATAGACATGTTACATCCTTGATTATGAAATAGAGATCTTGGAAGTTAAAAATATGATTAAGACAAAGAACTCAATATTTGAGCTAAGTAACAGAATGATACAGCTGAAGAGCAAATTAGTTGCAACAGCAAACTGTGAAAGTCTTTGGAAACATAGAGGAAAGATCAAGGAATTAGATTATGCTGATGAAAAAAGGCACATGAATGTAAATTCAGGAATTCGGTATTTAATAAAAATTCCTCCTTGGGGCTGGGGATTTAGCTCAGCGGCAAAGCGCCTGCCTGGCAAGCGCAAGGTCGTCAGTTCGGTTCCCGGTACCGGAGAAAAACCAAAAACCAAAAAAAAAAAGAAAACTTTCTTAGAGGTAGAAAAGACAAAAGACTTCAGATTGGAACAATCTATTAAGTGCAAAAAGAATAAAATGTAGAAGGCCTACACCTAAATACATTATAACATTCGAGAAGAGAGGGACAATGAAAAATTACAAAAAGCTTTCAGGTAGAAAAAAAATCAGATCTCATATAGTTACACAGTCTTTGATGGCAATGAATCAACATTTTCAAAGACAGGATGGAAAATGATTTTTTAAAATTATTAGACCATTGCTTATTTCCTACCAGTCTGTCCATAACTCAGTAATGTTTGTATTGTTCCTATGCTATTTTGTAAATGGATGTATGTTTGTTACTATGTGTTTTCAACAACAGCCATTGAGAATAGTCAATGATTGTTTGATTGATCACTCATGTATAGCTCTATTTGTTTTCCCTAGAGACCACTTTGGAGAATCCAAGGTATAGTGTAACAACCATTGATAATTTCCTGCCATTTTTGTCTGTAACTCACTATTATTTGTCTATTTGTTTTCCTGAGAAACTATCTTGAAGATACCAATAGGTAAAATAACAACCATTGACAATGTCCTACCACTTTGTCTGTAATTCATTGAATCCCCCTATTGCTATGTTGTCCTTCTTTTACTCTTTAAAATAAAAAAAAAGATTAGAATACTATACCTCACCAAAGAAACATTTAAGTGGGAAGGCAAAATAAAATAGTATTTTTAAATGTACTACTTGAAGTATTTCAGGTGGACTGTGGGTTGTGGAAAACAGTCCTCCCATTCCTTGCCAATGCAAAGATTCAAAAAATCTGATTTAATTAACTAAGGCTATAAATTACCACAAACAAGGTGGTCACACAGAACAGAGCCAGTGCAGCTTATCTTAGTGCCTCTTTTCATGGCCATCAAGTTCTTAGTGGGATGCACAGCTATTGGAGATGAAGTTCAGGCAGAGCAAGGTTCAGTAGGGTGTGGGAAAATTCAAATTTTGCCAAACTTTTGCCCTTTTATCCTTAGGGTTGCAGTCACAATTCAGAAATAATGTAATCAATGGGCTTCCATTAGTACGAACCAGGCTGTCTTGATTCTTAACTGAAAGACATTGCGAAGGTAATATCTTCTGGGAAAAGAAAGTATTTGGTGCCCAGTGTTTCTGAGTCTTTTATTTCACAGAAATCTATTTTTTTTTTCCCTCATGGACCTTAGCAATTTTTTTTTTTTTTTTTTGTATCATGAATTGAACTCAGGGCCGCATGCTTGCCAGGCAGGTGCTGTGCAGCTGAGCTACATCCCCAGCCCAGAACTTCTTATTTGTGAATCTTTCACATTGATTTTGATTCAGAACTATTATAAATACATTTCTCCACTTTTGTCTTATTGAATAAGTATTGTAAGCATTGTTTCTGCAAAACATATCCAAGGATGAGGAAGAGATAGATAGAGGAAATAGTGGTGAAGAACACCAGTTAAGCAAGAGTTAAGGGTGAGTAATTGTTGATTCATTAAGTCAAACAACTCAATCATCTAGGGCTGGACTGTCATGATACCCTTAGTTGGTAGGGTATGTGTTGGAGTAAGAGTGGGTATAGGCTACCAGAGAAGACTGTATAGCTTCTGATACTGTTGGACATACTCTAGGCCACGGTGATAATATTTACATGACAATGTATTCCTTCAAAATTAAAGGGGTAATTATAATAGGAACTGAAATTGCTTATATATTTTCCATACCAGTAGAGGAAAAAGTGGAAAAGAAAATGATCTCTCCTTTTCCTCACTCAAAAGAAAATTACAAGTTTGAGCCTATCTTGGGCAACTTAGTGATTTAACAAGACCTTTTCTTAAAAAAATAAATAAAATACTGGGATATAGATCAATGAGAAGGCCCTGGGTTTAATCCTTAGTCCCCCCACAAAAAAGTAAATTAGAAAAATAACATTAAGAGACCAAGGATAATTTAAAAATATTAGTAATTATAACCAATATGTCAGTTCCCTGTTAGGTCTTTATCTGGGGAAACCCAGTCATCCTGCACGGTAGTAATAGCACAATCTAAGCAAAAGGTTTGCTAATTTACTCTGGTCAAGTCTTACACAGGGAAAAAGAGAATAACCATTTGTCTTTCTCTAATCCATGTTTTTTTCCTATGGATGGGAATAATTGGAATAAAGAAATCAATATGGACACAGTAACTAAGGGATTTATTACAATGACCTGATCAAAGTCAGTATGAGGTGCAATAGGGACTCAGCATCTCTGTGACTTAGGCTTGGATTTATATAGTTGTGTAAAAATCCCAAACTCACTCCTTTGTTATGGTCTGACTCTTTCTTAGAGTGACTCTATTATCCTGGAATTATTTTATTTCTGTTCTAGTTTCATTTATTTTGCAGTCAAAAAGTGAATTAGATATTGCCTTTTCATTATGTCTATTCTTTATATAGATTTTTTCTTAATAACCATGTTCTACTTTGTTTTTGTTTTTGTTTTTGTTTTTTTTTTTGGTTTTTCTCTGGTACCGGGAACCGAACTCACGACCTTGCGCTTGCCAGGCAGGTGCTTTTGCCGCTAAGCTAAATCCCCAGCCCCTACCATGTTCTACTTTGTGAAACACTGAGACTTCTATTTTATTCACTATTAAAATTGTAATGAATTTATCTATTAGCATATTTAGATTGGTAAAAAACACAACTCTATGTTTACCAGAGACACACCTCAAAAACATTGAAAATAGAGGGATAGATTTTCTATAAAAGTGATGGGAGACATTTTTAACCTTCTCTTCTTTGAAATTCATTAGAAATGACAAAAATGAAAATGTAGGAAAAAATGGCCATTTTAAAGAAATTAGAGAAACTATTAATATCTTAAGACACATTATAAAACAGCACACCTTGCCAAATACTGTAGAGAACAGAACCTGAAGCAAGACTGAAAACTCCTTACTCCTGGAGCAGAATTTAGATTTTACCAAAAGTTTTGAAAGAAATATATGCATTGAATCTTTTGTAGAGGTGCTTGGATGGGGATAGAAGTGACAAATACCTCCTTAGGAAGATCTTTAGTGCAGAGCCGTTGGTTTGCTCAATACTTCCGTGATCTCTAGGTACTATAAGGGGTGAAATAAAATAGAGGAAAAAGAGGCAGTGATGACTAATTAAAACACAAAATACCTTAACCCAAAAGGTATTGTTTAAGGCATGGTGTATGTTTAAATTAAAAACCAGATTGTCAAAGGAGATCATTAAATAAGACCCAGTTACATATTGTCTACAAGAAACCCACTTCAGGTTTTTCTGAGGAAGATATGGTCGATGGTACTACAGAGCATAGGTCTGTGACTTCTGCTCCCAGCTCAGCTCTGTGCACTCTTGCTGAGAAACAAGTCAGTTAGTAGGCTGCACTGTAACCCATTAAGGATACCAGAAAGACACTCATATAACCAGAGGTTGCAATTAACTAAATTAGCATTACCCCAACTAGCTTCAACATGAAATTCCTGGAGAATTGTGTGCTAACTTAAAAGAATTTTAAAGTGAATGGACCAGTTTAGATGCTAATAATACTTTGAGAATCACTATAAAAAAATGCCTGTGAAGAAAGTTCTAAGACATGGGATCAATTCCAAATGAGAATCCACAAGTAACTCATTGACTTGCACAGTCATTCTGATGTTGTTAAGCAGAGCTTCCATCATTGTAGAGCCAGGAGCCATTTCAGAGGACTAAATCCATTATTTAACAAATGGATTATTCTTAAAAAAGAAATCTCCTCCAAATATGAAGATTAAAATACATAGATTAAAAAGTAAATAGTTGGATAAAGTTTTAATAGCACTAATTTAAGAAGAGGGAGCACCAATATTTCAGACAGAGCAGACTGAGAGCATGGAAAATTATCAAAGATAAAGAGGGGCATTACACAATGATAAAGAGGTTAATTTTCAAAAAAGCTATAACAATCATTAACATGTATGCATGTAAAATAGAGCATCAAAATATGTGGGACAAATATTATTACAGTTGGAAACTTTACTACTTCTCTATCATAAATAAACAGGTCCAGTAGATAGAAAATCATTAAAGACATTATGTAACTCAACACCACCATAAATCATCTGGATATAACGACTTCATTCAGCAACAAGAGAACACACATTCTTCTCAAACTCATATGGGACATTCACTAAGATAGACCACATTCTTGATCATAAGGTATACCTTAACAAATTTAAAAGTATAAAAACCATACAATGTCTACTCAGACCACAGTGGAATTGAAGTAGAAATCGATACACAAAGATAGCTGGTAAGTCCCCAAATACTTAAGAGATTAAACAACACATTTCTAAATAATGCATAGGTCAAAGAAAAAACCTCAAGAGAAATTAAAATATATTTTGAACTAAAAATGATAACAGACTATATTAAAACTTGTGAGATGCAGTAAAATCAGTGCATGGAGAGCAATTTATAGCATGGAGTACATATATTAAAAAAGAAAAAAAGATCAAAGATCACTTTAGGAAAACTTTAGGAAAACAGAAAGAAGAGCAAACCAAGGAAGAGCAAAGAAGAGCAAACCCAAAGGAAGGAGAAGAAAATAATAAAAATTAGGGCAGAAGTCAGTGAAATTAGAACAGGAACTTCAATAAAGTTTTATGGAAACAGCCATATTCACTGATCTACAAATTGTCCATTGTGACCTTCATACTACAATGACAGAATTGAGTAGTTGTAACAGAGTGTGTGGTCCACAAAGCTTATAATATTTCCCTTCTGGTCCTTTAATGGAAATAGTTTGCTGACCCCTGTGTTACATATGAGAGATTGCCGATATGTGTTTAATAAGAACCTTCCCAAGCTGGGTGCAGTGGTGCATGTCTATAATCCCAGCCTCAGGAGACTGAGGCAGAAGGGTTGTTCAAATATTGCCTGGTTTTTCTGGTGTGAGAAACTGGAAGTACAAATAAGGACCAAAATGTATATTAGATATTGTGAAATAGGAAGAAAATGTTCAAATGGGAAGGGGAACTAAAGAGGGGTGAGAGGGAAAGGAAGGAAAGGAAAAGGAAAAAAAAGAGAGAAAAAAGGAAAATAATGAAAACAAAAGTTTTGTAAATGAGGAGGAAGAAGAGAGGTTGAAGGGAAGGGAGAAAAATAGGAAAAAAAGGCGAATCAAGATATATCATGTAGAGGTACAATTCCCTATGGTTAATGTGATCATTATGTATATTTAAAATGTAACAATAAAATTAATTTATTAAAAACAAAAATAAATCAGGTAAAATCAAATCACTGTACTAAGGTAAAAAAATGGCAGTGATATATCCTTGTACCTGTCTTATTGTTAAAGCCATCTTGTTAAAAAGTGATTTTCTCATTTAAGGGTCAGAAATGAAGCCAGATTCTGAAGTACATTCTGTTAACATTTCTCATAAATGAACTTTCCTTACGGACAGAAAAAAAATTTTTGCTTCAGTTTGGGAACTCTGCTTTGGGTGATGAACATGATTCTGGCCATTGTCCCCAGAATCATAGAATGAATTAAGTTCGTGAACCAACGTACCACAGTACCTATTGGCTATTTGTGTGTGTACTTTGGAGTGTCTATTCAAGATTTCTTCTTCTTGTTGTTTAGTTCTTTGAATTTCTTATGTATTTTTTTATTGGTACAGTTTAGGTATATTTAATGATCACATTCATCAGAGAATTTCCGTATATATTTTGGGTAATAGCTTCTTATCCGACATATGGTTTACAAATATTTTCTCTCAATTTGTAAGTTATCTTTCATTTGTTGTTTCTTTTGCTATGTAGAAGCTTTTTGGTTTCATGTCTTCCCATTTGTTTATTTTTGCTTTTGTTGTTTGGGACTTTGGTGTCATACACAAAATATCTTTACCAAGACTAGTATCAAAGAGCTCTTCTTTTACGTTTTCTTATAAGGTCTTCCAGTTGCAGGTTTTACATGTAGGTCTTTAATCAATTTTGAATTGAATTTTGTTTATAGTATAAAATAAAGGTCCAACTTCATTAAAAAGAAGGAACCAGAAATAAAGACCAAGGCATGTTAATGCATGTACAAATATGCCAAAATGAAATGCATTATACTGTGTAATTTATATGCACTAATAAAAATTATTAATTGAAAATTTGAGGCTAGCCTGGGCAATTAGTGATACCCTGTTTTAAAATTAAAGAAAATATAAACTCAGTGGTAGAGCACCTCTGTGTTCCATCCCCAGTACCACCAAAGGAAAACAAAATCAAATAAAGCAAAAAAACTAAAATCCTCCCCAAGTGTTTCTTTATGAGTGCCAATTGAACCATATCCTGGTATTATCTGTTTTGTTTTTCCTTTTTGCCGTTTTAGTGGATGTTTTATACTTTTCCAAAGAAATTTAGTACAATCAGTACTTTTTGACATTTCATCTTAACTTTTGCATTTAGAATTACAGCAATGAACTATTGCACTTTAACCTATTAGTGTTAATATATAATATAGAATATTCAAAATGAAACCATTACAAGGCCCAACTTGAATTAAAAAGAATGAGATAAGGAGTTTGGGGCCATCCTGGACAACATAGCAAGACTTGGAGAAGTCTTGGAGAAGACTTGGACAAGTCTTGCAGAAGACAGAGGCAGTCAGACAGAGACAAAAATCTCATTAGTCAAAGATAATTCTATTTTCAATCAAGGCTCAGGAATGAAAGCAAAACAATTACTGTTACATGATAACATATGTCCCTATAGTTTAACATGTTGTGTGTGTCTATCTTGTGCTAGTATAAATGCTGTCAGAATCAAAACAGAGACACTTGTGTCAAGCTCTAGTAATAATGAGAAAACAATGTAAAACCAAAAGATTCCAAAGGATGGGATCTCATGCATATATGTGTGATAACAAGAACTATCACAAATTCTCTACCAGAACCACAACCCTGCACAAAGACTTTGGCAACCTTAGACACAGAATACTTCTGCAAGGATATCTATCCTGTGTTGGTTCACCCTTGTACTGGGACTACTTTTGTTGTTCCTTCAACATTCTTGTTCTTAATCCTTATATCCAGAGATTATTGTTTCAGAGGAATTCATGTAATTCTCATTTTGGCTTTACAAGTTTTCCTTTACCCATTCCCTTTGAATATGTGTATGGTTTCCATGGCATACATGTTTTGCATTACACTGTTCCCTGCTTATTCTCAAAACTGTATCATTATTCTTTAATCTCTCCATGTTAAAAGTTGACAATAGAGTGAGGTCTTAAAATGCATGCTGGAAGTCCGCTTCCTGATCAAAGAAAAGATGTGGAGTGGACTGCTGCATCCTGGCCTAAATGAAAGTGATATTGAGTTGGATTCTGAAGATGAGACCACACGACAGAACTTTGATCATAACTTACGGAAGATAAAGAGTATGAGACCATTGGAGAAACAGAAATCTCAGGTTGCTCAGTAGATGAACCAAAACCTGAAACAGAGACCAAAGCAAATGCATATGAAGAGTGCCCTTCTGGAATTCTCTTAAATATGTGGAATAAATTTCAAGAATTGCATAAAAAACATTCTGAACAGAAAACTTCAACTTCAAGATTCAGAGGGAGAAAGAGAAAATGGTCCTGAAAAGATAAACCAAAGAATGAAAAAGAATCTCAAAGTAGCAGTCCTTAAATGAAACCCAGTGGAAGGAGCTTACTCAGTACTTTGGAGCCAATGATAGATTTGAACTCCCTGTTAAAAAGAAAAAGGTTGAAAAGTCTGGCCTTGAAAAGAGGATAGACCAGGTTGTGGAGGAGTGGGAAGTTGAGAAGGCTGAGGAACTAAGCAACCAGCTAGCTACTCTAGAGCTTGGTGTAAAAATTGCCAAAGCAATCGCCTGCCACAAGTTTGTAAAAGCCAAAAAGGAGGTTGAAAACTCACAGGCTGCTTGAAAAAAAGAGAAGAAACTCTCATGGGGGTTTGAAGCAAAGAAGAGATGGGAAACCAAAAGCAACCTGGGATAAATGTAACTGGGCAGAATTATTCAAGACACATGTAGACTAGTGTGCTTAATTTACAGAAAAGATTTTTCTGCTTAGCTTAAATATATCAGGAAATTGATAGAAGTAGAAAAAAGTAAGCATAAATCTTGGGAGCTATCAACTTCAGTTTTTTTCTAAGAAGTTCATTCTGTTGAAATGTTATGAAGTATTTTGTTATTTATGCAAGAAATCTAAGCACACACACAAGAAAAGAAGATAGGGTTTTATTTATTTGTGTAGACCTACAGTACAAAATCAATTTTGCTTTTTATCTGTTTGGAATAGCATAGCTGTGATCCTTGTACTTTCTTATCTGTTCTTGGCATAACTGCACTTTTTCTGGAATTGTGTTTTTAAGATTGGCTTTTGTTTAAAATGGGTTAGTTATAAGTGCAAAAAAGTCTCAGTTGATGATATCTTTCCAAATGACTATAATTACCTTAATGCTATAAAAACAATTATTGATTCTTTATTGGAAGTAATGGCATTGTTAT
This sequence comes from Chinchilla lanigera, assembly GCF_000276665.1. Taxonomy (NCBI): domain Eukaryota; kingdom Metazoa; phylum Chordata; class Mammalia; order Rodentia; family Chinchillidae; genus Chinchilla; species Chinchilla lanigera. The sequence goes on from NW_004955438.1 coordinate 15,500,347, forward strand.
TTCATAGTCCGATATAAAAACAGTTGATAAAAAAAGTTGACAATAGTGAACTAACATTTTGAAGGCAGAGACTTGTTAATTTCCTTATTCATTAGACAAATAAGTCTGAACTATTTATTTCCAGTGCTTAGTATGACAGATTAAATTCTTTAATAGCCCTCCCCTTGAGAGGTGGGGTTATGTCTCTTTGAATCTATAGAGGTTAAGTAACAACTTATCAATTGAATAGCAGAAGAGATGCTCTATTATGTTCTTGGCATAAGTCTTAAAAAACTGGTACTTTCAAATTCCTATCTTTCAGGATATTCCAGGAACTCTAAACCACCAGGTAAAAAGTCCAGCTACCTGGAGGCGAGCCTTGTGGAGATACTATTTATACACACACTGTTTCCAGCCTTCCAATCATCCCTACCAAGGTGCCAGACACATTACTGATGCTGTCTTGGACCCTCCAGACCACACCATCTGCTAGCTAAATGATCTGGTCACCTCAGTTGATGCCATGTAGAGCATAAAAATCACCCAACTGAATCTTACCCAAATTTCTGACCCACAAAATTGTGAGTTATAATAAAATACTTGTTTTAAGTGACTAAATTCTAGGTTAATTTACTAACCATAGATAATTAGAGCACTTATTATGCATCAGGAAAAGAGTATTGAGACAGCTAGAGAGATTTGGGGTGGGGAGGAACAGAACTATTTTATGTATATTTAAGATTTATTCATGTTCTGTGTGATGGTGTAAAGTATTTTTATTATCTTTCCTCAAAATCTTCAGGAAAAAAAGCATTATTTACTAATGCAATCTGAAATAAAAGAAACCTATTTGATGGTGTCCTGAAGGAAGAAAATTCTGACAATGGCAAACTGCATATCTATCTATCTATCTATCTCCAATATACACATACATATATAGTTGTGTGTGTGATATATATTTATATATTTAATATATTTTATTTAGTACATATTTTGTTTATATATTTTTTTCACATATATACTGATAAAAGAAAAATTTTAGATGAATTAAATTTATCAGAATTTAGCTAAGCAAAAACAATTCTTGATTTGGGCACTACTTAGAATGAGAAAAGGTTTAGGGAACACTACTTCTGTAGTACTTAGCAGCTTTAATTAGTGAGCTTTTATAGGGAGCAAAGTATAACGATCATTTGATTGACTATATCCAGTTATTTGTTTTATTTGGGCAGTGTGGGATGAGACATCTACCTTGTTTGGGCGTGTTCTGATTATTTGGCTGCTTGTAATTGGCTGAAGCTAGGTTGTTTGTGATTGGTTGAAATTTGGTTGTTTGTTGCAAAATATATACTTTATTTCTAATTCTGGATTGGATTTATTTCATGTATTAAGTTATCTAGCAACTTGTTATGTGTGGGAATTTGAAGTATGGATTTCTTTGATACAAACCAGGGTACCACACTACATTTCGTTATATTTGTGCTTGATTCTTTAGGATAAGCCCCAGAAATAGAAACTTTGATAGTAGAGACAATTTGAACTCAAATTCTGTCTTTTTCCCTGTTTCTTTGTTTCTCTATTACTTTCACTCCCTCTCAATTCCTCTTTATCTCATGAACTCACATACATACATACATATACATATGCAAATGTGTAAATGACTGGAGTTCCCATTAAGGTTTAGTAAAGAAGTAGGAAGACTCTACTGATACTCATTTGCATCTGAACAGTACAATTTGCAAGATTAAAGAGAAGAGAGCAGAGCAAATAGTGTTTCTTGAAGGAGATGATGATGTCCTGGAGGATAAGGGGAAGAGGAAAAGTTTAGAGAAGGCAAGTGTTGGAGAATAAGATAGTGTCAACATGGGACATGTTCTGAAAGTTCAACCAGTGAGGTCTTGCAGCTATTGTGTGATAGAAAGTCGGAGAATTAGCTACCATGGAGCACAATTCTCAACTTCTCAACTCCATGTTTTAGGATGCATTTAGGTCTTGTAATAAAGAACTGCTTTACTGGCACAAAAATAGACATGTGGGTCAATAGAATAGAATTGAGGATGCAGAAACAAGCTCAGAGACATTCAGTACTGCAAACATGTACTAATAAAAAACTTAATAAAGTGAAGAAAAATAAATATTGAATGAATGGAACACATGCATGCACATGCACGTGCTCACACACATACACACACACACACACACACACACACACACACAGCTTAACATCTAGAGAAACCCAGTGCAAACTGAGAAGGATGACAAGGTGATTTTGGAGAGAGATCCCCATCTGTCTTGAGCCAATATGTATTATTCTGTGTGGTCAGTTTTGTATTGATTACCAAAATACTCCAGCATGAACAACCACTAGAATAACTCCCCTAATGCTTACTTACTTCCACAGGAATGTTACAAATAGTTTGCATGGGACTAGGAGGAGGATCTCTGCCATAAGGTTGTATTTATTTGTAATCAACAACAGCATACATTTCAGTTTTTAAACAGTTTAAGAAGTTGGAACATACTTGTAGTAGTAATCAGGTATCTAGACTTAACATTTGTTCATTCATTTGAAAATGAATAATGGACTTGCAGTCAATTCTGATCCTTTCGTGACTATTTATTGCAATGTTTATGACCTGGAAATATAAATGAGTGTTTCCCAGATTCTTTGTCTTCCTTTCCACAGCTTCCCTGTGGACGTGGGATAACACTTCTTGGTTTCATCCTACATGGAAAGGTTAACACAACCTTCCTCAGAGACTTGCATTGGACTCTTTGTTGAGAATTGGCATTCTCATTCTACCTTTAGATGACTGTAAGAATTTTCAGCTGAGGAAAAGAAAATTGCAAATTTTAACCTTTGGGGAATTAGAGAATATGAAATGAATGATACAGCCTTATTAGAGGTAGCAGCATATGACACTCATGAAATCTGTGTGTAGTTGCCAGAATTATGTCTCTCCTTTTAAATATATTTGAGAAGAGGAAAGAGCTCTTGAGAGGTGCTGCCCTTGAGGATTGGCAGTAAGAAGTAAGAGTGGCATGGAAACTTGGGTGGGACAATCAGGAAGAAAAGTTGTATACTAAAAGTGTCACCAGGAATGGCCTGTCTAGGCACACCCCCACCCACCTTTTTGTGGCACTGAGGATTGAACTCAGAGAGTGTGAGTTACACCCTTAGACTTTTGTTAGTTGCCTAAAGAACCTAGTTTATTTTGAGACAGGGTCTTGATAAGTTGCCCAGGATGGACTAAAACTTGTGATCCTATTGCTTCAGCCTCCTAAATAGATGGAATTATAGCCGTATACCACCATATCCAGCTAGCCACATCCCCTTCTAATGGAAGCTGTGCAGCCATTGGTGCAGGTGAGGGGGCACTGGAAATGCTTTGTAACCCATGACTTAATTTTCTCCCTGGATTGGACTAAGTCAGGTGTGTCAAATATGACCAAAGATGAACTGGGCCAATATATCTGTTTGTGTCTCTGGGTCTCTTTTGTGTCTGTCTGTATATCTGTGTGTGTGTGTTTGTATCTGTCTGTCTATCTATCTATCTATCTATCTATCTATCTATCTATCTATCTTTCTCCCTCCCTTCTTCCCTCTCTTTTTGTCTAAGAAATGTTATCTTAGACACAGAACAGCATTACATAACAAACAGTAAGACTCAAAGGCCAAAATGAATCTGCAGGCTGGAGAGGGTATAAGAGGCCACGTGAAAGCCAGTCTTAGAGTGGATACTGTGAGAAGGTAGAGAAGTCCCAAGGCAGGAGAAAAAAAAGTGTAGGAGAGTCATGCTATGGTAGAGCAAAAAAGTGAAGATTCATGAACTTCCACTCCTGTGACTGATGTTTGCTTTAAATCTGAACTATTTTCAGCCCACAGCTGTACTTGGGTTTCTGTTTGTGTGGATATCTAAAATATTCTTAATACTCCAGGTATTACCTTTGTAAATATCTTTTACTGGAACTAGCTAGCATGCACCTTTGTTAGTTTTCTACCAAATTTAAACATGTAGACTTACAAATTAGTGAAGGTTGAGAGTGAGTTTACACAAAAATGTCATCATCTTTAAGCAGAATATGATATAAATATGAACAGATTACTAAGCTTTTCTTAGGTTGGCACATCATGGAGATTTCTGTAATTCACCAGAGGTATTAAAGGTTCCATGACATTGGCCCAAACATTAGTTTATGTCCTGCAGACATTTATAATATACCCCATGTGGTATATTTCAGACTTCAATAAAACAGAAAAATTTCTCCGCTGTCATTCTTATTTGTTTAATATACAACTTGTATGTAAATCATCCATTAAGGAAATTGTTACAGCTGCTTGAGATTCTAATTTGTAGAAGCTGATTTTAGAATTTTGAATTTAAACTGTCTGATTTCCCATTGGTGATTTAGGGTATTACAAATATTGATGTTAATTCATGTTTAAAAACTCATGACATAAGAGTTTATACAAACAAGAATTTCAGCTGGGCACGGTGTCACACACCTGTAATCCTAGCATTCAGGAGGCTGAGGCAGGAGAATTGCCATGAGACAGAGGTCTCCAGCTTATCCTGGTGGGTTAAGTTTATAATTCCAGCACTCTGGGAATTTGAGGCAGGAGGATGGCAAATTCCAGGCAAGCCTGGACAAATTAGCAATTTAGTTACACCCTGTCTCAAAATAAAAATTAAAAGAGGACTGAAGATATAATTTAGTACACAGGCCTCGGTTCAATCTCTAGTTCCATGAAAACAAAACAACCAAAAAAAAAAAAAACACAAAAAAAACTTCAAAACCAAAAAAGCACCCCCAAATACCTTTAGGTCTCAGTTTGAATGTCATTTGCTCATAAGTAGGTCTCCCTGCCTCCTCTCTTCTTCTTTCCAATACACCTTGTTCATTTTCTTCACCATATGTATGCAAAGTGGAAATTATATATGTAGTATTTTTGTTTGTCTGCTTCCCTGTTAGACTATACACTACATGAAGGTCAGACTTTAACTATTATCACTGTATACCAGTACCTAGCATGGTGCTTGGCATCTAGAAAGTACTCAATAAATATTTAATGGGTTTAGTGAAAGAAGATTATTGAATATTTTAATTTAGATTATATTCATTATACAGATTTTTACTAGTCAATCTCATACTCATGCTGTTGTGAAAATTACAGTATAGCCATATTGCAGAGATATTCTGGAGGAATCTGAAAATAGCATACAAATGTACAAAATTAATATAGTTTCTGCGTTTTTTAGCTTCTTAGTATTTGTCAGTCATTTAAAAAATACTGACCCCCTTAGATGATAGGTGGTAAGCAAAATAGATGTGGGCCCTGCCTATAGGGAATTATATCCTTAGTGGAGGAAACACATTCATTTTGTGAAAACAAATGTATGTAATGGAAGGTTAAAATCAAATTATTTTGCTTCATTTTGGCCCAGACCCCAAGACAAAAGTACAAAGAAATTCCAGTTCTAAAGTGAGTTGCAGAGCTTGAAGCAGGATTTGCAAAAAGGGTTGCTGGTTTTGTAGCCTTTAGCTGATAAACTACTTCTAGCCTATGAAATAAATTAGAGAGTCCAGTGGTGTTGCTGATTTGAAGGGACTATTTGAAGACAGATGTTGGGATTGTGAGTCTCAGCCCAGGCTCCGGGAAGGGCTATGATGCTTTTCTCTCATGTAAAAGCTAGTGAGAAGAGTTTAAGAGACTCTCAAGAGCCTCATGTACATGTCCTAGAGCTGTGGCTTGTGCACCTAAATGATGTAAAGGATGATGACTGAGGCTGGAACTGCCTGCTGTGGGCTTTCAAATGGCAGCACTCCCAACAACTGGTGCTTTACGGAGCCTGCTTCTAGTAGAGCAGATGCAGGCTTCTTGCAGGAGAGAAAGAAACTAATGAAATTAAGAATTTGCCTAAAACGTCTGGAGAGTTGAGGATACCTTAGTAGGAGGAAATGGAGGCGTATGCCAAGAGGCCTCAAGTGTACGGGGGAGGAAACCTTGGAGAATGTTCCAGAGGAGATATATTTGAATGTGTTAAGGGAGCCACTAGTGAGTGAACTTCAAGGCAATAACTTAAGTGTCCTCTGGAGGAAGTGGCAGCTTTAAACAATAGCCATGCTCAGAGAGTATAGATTTCCAGGTGAATGTGAGTCAAAGACTTTTCTTTCACTTCTCAGCTTGACCCTATAGAATGTATATAATTATAAAAGGGGATTTATTAGACTGGTTTACAGAATCAGTGGCTGGATAATCCCACAATGACTGTCTGCATGCTGGAGAGCCAGATAAACAGTAGCTGGTCAGTCCAAAGAGCTGGAAACCTCAGAACAAGTGGGATCAAATGATGCAGCCTTAGTCTGAAGCTGAAAGCCTGGAAGCTTCTGGGAGAGCTGCTGATGTGAGTCCAGTCAAAAGGCTGAAGAGTCTGACATTCATTGGCAATGGCAACAGCAAAAGATGCACTCATTTGAGAAGGACAGAGCTTGCATGTGTTAGCTGGCTTCCTCCTTCTGCTTTCATTTATTCTGGGCTCCCAGCCTATAGGGTAGTGCTGCTCACACTCAGGACAGGTCTTCCCTCAGTTCACTGGCCTATAAGCCAGCCATCTCTTAAAAGCTCTCATAGACAGATCCAGAAGTGTGCTTTACTTTTTCCTAGCTGTCTCTAAATTCGGTGAAGTTGAAAATGAAGATAAACTGCCACTTCCTACTTTCGCCTTTCACTCTTTTTTTTTTTTTGATTTTTCTCTGGTACCGGGAACCGAACTCACGACCTTGCGCTTGCCAGGCAGGCGCTTTTGCCGCTGAGCTAAATCCCCAGCCCCTCGCCTTTCACTCTTGGGGAACCAAGTGAGACCTGTTAAGGAAGTGGGGAGAAATGGGCAAGATAAGCTGGGAACTAAAAGGGTGAATCAGTATTTTTAAAATTACCCTGGTCTGGACATATTAATATTAATTTCTAGATTCAGAATTTAAAGTTTGTATTTGTATTATATTTACTCATCTTCTGACTTCTAATAACACAAGATATATAACTGATATACCTCTTACAGGGAGGTTATTTGCCAAGTAAAATATGTATCCCAAATTTGTTCCATGTTTCATGTTCTGTTTTATAGTATGCTGAGGACCCTAGGACTTGTGCATGCTAGGCAAGTACTACTGAGCTGCAGTGGATCCCTAACCCCAGCCCCCATATATTGGTTTTCAAAATGAACTTCAGAGCAGCTTTGAGAAAAAACAGCACTCCTTTCTCTGAATATGTGAGACTTGTACCTTCTAACCCACAAAGATGTCCAGGTTCTAATCCTCTTGATTGATCAATATGTTGCCTTATGTGGCAAAAAGAACTTTGTCAAGGTAATTAAATGAAAGAACCTGGGGTGGGGAGATTATCCCGGATTACTCAAATTGAGCTAATGTAATCACAAAGATTCTGGTAAAATAGAGATGAGAAGGTCAGAAGACAGAAGAAGGTTATGCAGTGACATAGACAGGTGGAGAAATGTGATGTGACACAGGGCCAGGAGCCTCTCGAAACCGGAAAAGCAAGGAAAAATGATTCTGATCTGGACTTTCCAGAACAAGCAAGCCCTGTTGAAACCTTGATTTTAGCCAAGAATCATTTTGTTCTTTTGATTTCCAGCAGTTGTGTTGTTTTAAGCTGTGAAGTTTGCAGCCATTTATTACAACAGCAATAGGACACTAATACATTGTATTTTAGTGGAGGTTAAAAGGTAGAAAGAAGCCTAAAGATAATCCTTTAAATGTTCATTAATATCCAGTTTTAAGAGTCCTGTTTTACCTTTGGTGTCATTTATGAGACTTAGTAATAACTTGGAATTCCATTTACAGGTAAATTGGAAAAAAATTAAAGAATCTTTATTGTAGATGTAGGTCTACGACCTGATTATAGAAGAAAAGTATATCTACTTCAGGAAGACTATACATAAATATCCCTCAGGCAGTATATGTGTGAAAATATACATATATGCTTAACAGTTTGCATTTTATTTTCATATTTTTTCATTCACTCATTTATTCCATATTCAACGAGCACTGTCTAGGTGCATGGCACTCGAGAACATAAAAAATGAATAGGACATGCAAATGAAGAAACTGAGGCTTTGGCTGATCAGATTCATGAATTTAGTTTCTTTGGATTTCCATTCTACCTTTTTAAATTCTGAGTTTCCTGATGTACATGAAAAGAATCTGGCGTTTAGTAATTTTATGAGGTGTTTTAAGATATTGAAGAAGAAAGAGCAGGGAGCTTTTGGGAATATGTATGTGTACGTGATGTTTGGGGATGGTTAGTGAAGAGAAACTTTTATTTTTAGGTAGAGTCCATTTTCAGTATTTGTTTTAAAGTCCCAAAGCCAGTTTATTAACTTGTTATGAGAAATATAGTAGTCAAGGGGATTTAGTATTGGCCACTTTTGGCCATAAACTCTTTATGGATAAGTTGTAAAAAGTTTTTTAATGACCATGAAAAAAAGTGACTTAATTATGTAATTAGAATGCTTGTAGACATCAAGCTAAGGTAAGACTGTGATATATTACTTTCATAAAAGAATTCACCAAGTTCAAGTCATTTGAATTCCTGGCCCAGAGTATTGTTAGTGATGTGATATTCCTTTTTTTATGCTTCTGCATATAACTGATAATTTCTTCCAATTGTAATGTAGAGATATGATTTATCCATCTTTTTCTTCCTTTAAAATTTTGTAAAGATTTGTAAATTTACCATATTAAGCTTTTCTTTCCCTTCTTTCTGTGCTGTGGATTGAGCCTAGCACTCTGTGTATGCTAAACTAATGAGTCGCTGAGCTGTATCCTCAGCCCCTTAATCCATTTCTCAGAATAGAGTTCAGTTGACTCATTCTTTTTAAAAGTTAATATTTCATAGAATGAGTATAGTGCAGTATATCCAGTCTTTCTCTTTATAATGGACATGTAGATTCTTCGCTCCCTTCCTCTGCTTATCTTCCTTCCTTTTGCTCTTTCAGACAAAGTTGAAAGAAATGCTGTATATGTGTTTTAGGTACTGATACTTTTGTTTCTAAAGCATATATTTCTCTAAAACAGAAGTTTTGGTGAAGAGTTGTATTAGTTTTTCATCTCAGTGACCAAATACCTGAGAATAACAATTTTAAAGAAGAAAAAGTTTATTTTGGCTCATGCTTTTATTATTATTATTATTATTATTATTATTACTACTACTACTACTACTACTACTACTACTACTACTACTACTACTACTACTGGGCTCATGCTTTTAGAGGTTTTGGTCCAGGGTCAGGTGGCTCCAAGGCAGAAACATCATGGCAGAAGGGTATGGTAGGGGAAAGCTACTCACCTAATGGCGGCTAGGAATCAGAGTGTGTAAGAGAATATGCTGACTGACTTCTTCCTTCCACTTTTTGTTCCATCTAGGCCCCTACCCTAGTGGATGGTGCCATGCATATTCAGGGCAGATCTCCCCATCAGCTTGCTGTGTTGCATACCAATCCTTTCTGGAAACACTTTCACAGACACTTCTAGAAGTGTGATTTACTAGTTTCCTAGTTATATCCAAATTCAATCTAGTCATCAGTCAACATTAACCATTACAAGAGTCTGTGTATTTTAATTTTAGTACATATTACCTGATTAGTTTCAAAAAGAGATTGTAGTGATACATGAGTGGGCATTACTTTACATCTGCATCAATAAAAATGGCATTGCTTTAGTATATTGCCAGTTTGATGGGTAAAAGATCATTTTAGATGAAGATCATTGCCATGGTTTGTATAAATGTTCCCCATAAGTCTGTGTGTTAAAAACTTGGTTTTCAGCCTATGATGTTTTTGGGAGATGGTACAGCCTTTAAGAGATGGAGCCTAGTAAAGGATCTTTAGATCATTGAGGGCATCCTCTTAAAGGGGGTATTGGACCACAGCACCAACTCTTCCTCTCTTTTACTTTCCTGGCCATGAGTTGAGTAGCTTTGCTCTGCTGCATGCTCCCATTATGATACAGTGTCATGCCACAAGCTCAAAGTGATGGGGCTGATCAATCATGCACTGAAATTTCCACATGTGAATCAAAACGAGCCTTTTTTTATAAGTTGATTATCTCCAGTATTTATTGCATTAATGAAAATCTAATCAACACAATCACCCTTCTGAGAGAAATAGTTTTCCTTCCTTTTCCAGTCAAGGTGAAGGTACTTCTTTTGAAAGATATTGAAGAAATCTTGAGTGTCTTTCTAATGGGGATCTTTGACCTTCTTTTCTTGTACACATTTTTGTAGTGCGGAATAGTTAGAAATAATGTATCTTTGTATCTCAGATCAAGAGAAGACTGAGATCAATCACAGTGGTGCCTTGGTTCACCAACTTGATTCTTTGCACAGTTCTGGTCACAAACCAAGTTGTATGAGAACCAAATCAAATTCAGTGGTTAATTTCAATGTTGACCTTATGGGGAAATTTGATTTAATTCTTGTCCATTTTGTTTTGTAACCAGAACTGTGGAGAAAATTGAGTTCGTAATCAGAGGTACCACTGTATTTTGTGTTTCAATGAATCCAAATAGGCTTTCTCCACTAAGAGTCACCAGTTAATATTTATGTTGTATAAAGACAAATGGATAATAAAGAAATGGTTTGGGATAAGTCAATTTAACTTTTTATCCTTTTATGACCAAATTTATATTTCAAATTAGCAGGAGAAAAGGTTTGGAGAGCTTTCAATTATGTTATTTCTTGGTCAGGGAGGGCAGGCACATTGATTAATGGTCTCATTGAGGCAACATAAAATGGAGAATAGCATGGTTCTTCAAAGATAAACCACAGTATTGTAGCAAAAAACCAAACCAAAACCACCCCAAAATTGAAAAAGATATTGAGAGGCCAAAACAAATCACCCACACCTGACATAAGAATAAAATCAAAATTAAACTTATGTCAAGTACAGTGGTACATGCCTGTGGTGGATTGACAATTGGTGGTCAACTTATAACACCCTGCTGAACTGAGTAAGCATGGTTCCGGTTGTGGGAGGCCCACCTGGGGATTGTTGCCAGCAGCATAAAAAGCAGAACTGGAGAAGAAAAAGGCTGTTGGGAACTGAGAGAGGCTGTTGGGAGCTGGTAGAAGCTGTTGGGAGCCTGTTGGAAGCTGTTGAGAAGTTGTAAGGAGCTGTTGGCTCTCTTAGAGGAGCTTGTCATGCTGGCTTTCGTGATGAACTTGCTATTTTCATCCTCCAAGGAGCTCAGGAGCTTGTTGTCACCGAGAACAGCTTCAATTCACTTTAGGGGAACTTTGGCCCTCATTTTGAGCATCGCTTCCTGGCTCCGGATAGGAAGATGGGAAGATGGAAGCTTGTTGCATTGGCTTTCCTGATGGGAACTCGGCTGTCCTGATTGATCATTGAAGAGCTTAGGACCTCCCTGTTGCTGAGGATGGCTGTAGTACTTTTTCGGGGAGCTCTTATTCTTATTTTGAGTGTCACTTCGTGGCTCTAATGTAGATCCCTCAATCTGCTAGCATAGACCCTTCATCCCTCTGGCACAGGCTTTCTAGATTGCACCACTGACCTTTGGGCCTTCCCAGTGTGGGCCTGCACTAGATGTTGTCATGGGCTGTAGGCCTCAAGCTGGACTCAAGGGAGGCATTGTTATGGGCTTTATGCCTTCAGCTGAACTTATGCAGGACATTATCATGGAATCCAGGCCCTGAGCTGGATTCTTTGGTCTTTAGCATGTAGACGGATTTCCTGCACTCTCTTGTATATGATTCTTTGGGTGACTATTATAAATAATCTTATAAAATATGTGTCCTGTATTATATTATTCTCTTTGCAAAAGCCCCAAACCATAACAATGTCCAGTATAGCTGGTGCAATCCCAGCTATTTGAGAGGCTGAGGCTGGAAGATTTCAAGTTCAAGTCCAGTCTAGACAATTTAGCAAAACCCTACATAAAATGAACATTTTAAAAAAGGGCTGGGCATATAACTGAGTGGTAGATTGCTCACCCAGAATGTGTAAAGCCTTGCATTCAATCTCCAGCACTAACTCCTTCAGGAAAAAAAAAAAAAGAATTAAACTCCTTTTTATGATCATGAGAGAATAACAGGATTAGAATTTTTCATCTCCTGATAAAAAGCTAGAAAACTGGAAAGAATACACAAAAAACTTGTTTCTAGACATTGTTTGACAGTTGGTGACAGACTGCAGTCCTTGTAAGGAGACCAAACTAAGTGAGCCCTAGAATTGTCCTCTTTTTTTGGCCTGGAGGCAATTTTCAACTAGTACTGCAGAAAAGGGAAAATCAAAGAGTCTGGAGGTTTTGCTGAATTGAGGAGACAGAGATTGGAGTTCATGGAGCCAGAAACACCATGATGCACTGTCATGCCATAAGCCCAAAGTTCCTGGAAACAGAGACAACTAGAACTTGTAGGGATGACTCAAAAATGGGAGGGCCTTGCAGAGAGCCACCAACTTAATACAAATTCTTCCAGAGATTAGGAAAAGTAGGTCCATCATGAGGCCAAAATTTCCTTGAAATCCAAAACTAGTCAAACGTATTATGAGAAAAATCTATAGGTTAAACTTGCTCATGAATAAAGATGAAATAGTTCTAAACCGAACTTCACTTAGCAACAACATTAAGAACTATAATGTATGAGTATTGAGTACTAAGTTAAATTCATTCCCGAAATGAAGTATTTGTTTAACATTGGGGAAAAAACAGTGCAATTATCCTACATTAAAAGATTAAAGGAGAAGATCATATAATTATCTCAGTGGATGTAGTTAACCCTTTGATAAATTCAACATCTATTCATGAGTAGAACTCTTAATAAATTAAGACTATAAGATAACTTCTTTAAGCTGGTAAAAGGCTTCTATGTAAAACCAATAGCAAACATCATAAATAATGGTGAGATGTTAAGAGCTTTCATTTGGAAGGTGGGAAAGGACACAGATGCCTATTCTAGTTTCTTTAACATTTTATTAGGGGCTGGAGATTTAGCTCAGCATCACAGTGCCTGCCTGGCAAGTGCAACGTCGTGAGTTCAATTACCAGTACCAGAAAAAAAACAAAAAACAACAACAACAACAAAAAAACCAACAACAAACCCATTGTACTAAAGGTGCTCTCCAGGGAAAGAAAATAAGAAAAGAAATACAAATTAGAAATGAAGAAATATGCTGTCAGTATTTGTAGATAAAATGACTGTATATATGGAAAAATCCAAAAGAATGTACAGATATATTATTCACATTAGTAAGTAAGTTTGCAAGATCAGGGAGTATAAATATTTTAAACTAAAAGTTTGTAGTTCTATATATCAGCTACAAACAGCTATAGAATAAAACTTCAAAAAACAATTTACACTAGCATAAAAATTAGAATATTCTGGGATTAGATCTATTAAAAGAAGTACAATGCTTTTACACAGAAAAGTATTATTATTCTAAGAAATTAAAGAACTAAGTAAAAGCAATGATTAGATTTGCAGATTTGAAAACTCAGTGTTGTGAACATACCAGATTGTGTTCAAATTGTCTCCTTATCTGTAGATTCACAACAATCACAAAGAAAAATTTTCAAAGCGTGTGTCTGCTTGACAAGCTGATTCTAAAGTGCATATGAAAATTCAAGGGTGAAGAATAGCTAAAATATTCTTGAAGAAAAGCAGCAATGAGTCCAGATATCAAGACCTTCCTCTAAATCTGTAATAAACATAATTGCAGTATGTGCACAAGAATAGATGGTAGACCACATAACTAAATAGAATCTGAAAATAGAGCAGTCAGTAAATGGACACTTAATTAGACAAAAGTGTCACTGTATGGACTAAGGACAGTCCTTTCAAGAAACTGTATGGGGACAGGTGCATATCCGTATAAGACAAAAAGAAGATTAAAAGAAAGAAAATTCACTTCTGTCTTCAAATCAGAGCCAGAATTCAGTTCCATGTGGACATGAATGTGTATGGGAAAATGATATATGGCAAAACAGTCATCATCATGACTTTGGGATAGGTAAAGATTTTAAAAAATACAAATAAAGGACACTAATAATACAAGAAAAGTTTGGCAAATTAGACAATAAAATTAAGGTTTCTTTTTCCAGTACTGAGGATTGAACCCATGGACATGTTACATCCTCAGTTCTTTTTAATTTTTAGCAATTTAGACAAGGTCTTGCTAAGTTGTCCAGACTTATAATTCTCCTGTGTCAACCTCCCAAGTAGCTGGGATTATAGGCATGTGTCGTTGCACCTGTCTTAAACCTTCTTTTCATCAAGAGACAAACTTAAGACAATACAAAGGTAGTTATTAGGAAACATACTGACATAATTGCATTACTTTTATGCAGCTTCTCTTTATTCCATTATTTTCCCCTTTTGTTTAACCACTCATAGCACTTCATGTATTCATTCCTTTAGATATTTTGGCATTGTCAGCTGCACTGTTTTTATTTAGGATATCCCCGAGAAGTTTTTGGAGTGCTGATTTGGTGGTCATTAATTTCTTGAGGTGTTCTTTATCATGGGATGCTCTTATTTTCCATCAATTTTGAAAAGTAGTTTTGCAGAACATACTAATCAGGGTTGAAAGTTGTTTTCTTTTAGGGTTGAGAATCTGCTGTAATATAAGTGATGTTTTGCTTTTCTTTCTCAACTTTGAGATTTTTCCTTGTGTTGGCTTTCTAGGATACTGACTATAATGTGTTACAGAGAGGTTCTTCTCTGGCCATAATTGTCTGGAGTCCTGTGTTTCTCACTTGACTGTATGTTGCATTCTTTTCTCATACTTGGATAGTTTTCTGCTATGATTTCTGTAAATAGATATTTTATTCCATGCTTATGTCCTCTGACTTTTCTCTAACTCCAGTTAGTCTAAGGTTAGTCATCCTTATCTAGGAAGTTTTTCAGTTTTTCCTGGTCTCTTGTTTTTAAAATATCTTGGAGTATGAGGTCTTGTGTGTCAGATCTGTCTTCTAGATATCACACTCTCACCTTACATTTGTCACTTCTGCTGCTCATACATTTAATAGAATTTATTTCTGGGACTTCTGCTTGACACTTTTTATGTGGACTCTTTTATTTTATAGCTCTCTTTATTTGCTAAATTTGTCACTCATGTTCTGAATGCCTGTGGTTAGCTTTCCAGTTTTTACCTGATTATTTTTTAAATACATTGATCAAGGGGCTGGGGATTTAGCTCAGCAGCAAAAAGCGCCTGCCTGGCAAGCGCAAGGTCGTGAGTTTGGTTCCCGGTACCGGAGAAAAACCAAAAAAAAAAAAAAAAAAAAAAAAATACATTGATCAGTTTAAGCATTAATTCCACTGTTTGGTTATATCACCTTTGACCTTCCTGAGTCTTTTTGCCTTCTCTTTGATCATTTAAACAATTCAGACATTTGATGTTTGATTTCCTTTCTTTTGGTCTCCTTTGGATCTGCTTTGGGAGAGTTGGAAGGAATTTTGCTGCCATAAATAGCTAAATCCATCTATCTATCTATCATCCATCTATCTCTTCCAACTTACGAACTTTATAAACATTGGGAACTTTCCCATATATGAATGGATCTCCCTTTAAGAACATTTGTAGATGGCAAAAAAATAGCAGAAAGATCTTAAGTGTCTGCTGGACATTGTTATAGTTGTGCTGTTGTGTGCTCACTGTGCAGTGTGATAATACACAGAGTACAGTGCTCAGTCAGAGCCCAGGATGTCCAGAAGCAAGAAGAAAGCAGTGGTGATGTGGAAAGGACTGCTAGAAAGCATAAAACAATATACATTGTATTTGTGTTAAAGAAGATGTATAAGATATATACATATAAAAGTAATAAATGAAATAATAATAAAGAACCAAGAACCATAAAGAAAGAAGGGAAGAAAGGAAGGAAAGAAGGAAGGAAGCGAAGAAGGAAGAAAGGAAAGAAGGGAAGAAGCAAGGGAGGAAGGAAGGAGGAGAAAACCCAGAGCAAACAAGCAAAACAAAAACAAAAACAAAACCCTCATGTAGCTACTATAGTTTAGAAGCAAAGTATCCACAAGACTTGCTTTATTGTTATGGTCATAATATTATTGTAAGCAACAGTAATATTTTCCCCTGTAGACTGCTTGATTCCTTGCATGGGAGTGGTGAAAGCTGCCAATCAGCGTGTCTCTCTGTGCCCATGTCCAGGCTGTAAGCCATGCTTTGGGCATGGCTAACTGCAGGCCTTTGTCTCTGTCCTGAGATCCATACACTTAAATTAATTTGGGAGGAAGATGAGGTGATGTCATTTGCCCAACATCTAGTTCTCTGTCAACTTCTGGCAGGGATCTCCACTCCTGCTTCCTTCACTGCAGGGCAAATCCCATGGTCATCTCCTTGTTTTTCCTCCAAGGGTCTTTCCCCTTGTGCATCTCTAGATGCCCTCTGACCTATGCACCACTTTATTTTTTCTTTTTTTAAAAATTTTCTTATCAGTACCTATTTGTAGTACATAGTGATTGCATTCATCATAGTAGTCACTACTTTCTGACCCTCCATCCACAGTTCTTCATCCATCCTTGTCTTAAGAGCTCTACTCTCTGACATGTGCAACTTTGTACAGCCCCCATGTTCAGCAAAGAGCCTCTTCTGCCTGTGTGGGATGGTGGCCAGTGGGCAGGATTTCTTGCTGTCTCAAATCTCTCAGGTGTGTAGGGAAGCAACAGGAGAGGGCCTGCTCTGGTCTGGCTCTGTTGAATCTCCCTTTTCTCTCCTGTGTCTCCAGGAATGTGATCTGTGATTCCCTATGATCTAGCTGTGTGTTGCTTATGGCTTACGGTGTTCAGTCACTTTCTGCTTATGATGGAGACCTTCTCTTGCTGATACCAGGCTACAGGCCAGATGCTGCAGGAACACAGAGGTCACCAGTGTTTGGGCCAATGATGG
Source organism: Chinchilla lanigera (assembly GCF_000276665.1). Lineage (NCBI taxonomy): Eukaryota > Metazoa > Chordata > Mammalia > Rodentia > Chinchillidae > Chinchilla > Chinchilla lanigera. Next base: position 15,517,263 of record NW_004955438.1, read on the forward strand.
GATGGGAGTAGGAATTGCTTGTTTTAATGCTACTGGTTGTCCTTTTATCCCCTGTATTTCGCTGGTTGCAGTCCACAGCTTCCCTGGATGCTAACTGGAGTTAACTTCTCCCTGGGTTTTGTCTCCTAGGTGGGAGGGAGAGCATATAGGGAACCTACTCCTGCAGTATGACCTCTGCAGGATGTTAGGACTGTTCCAAAGATGGTATATTCTTTGAGTAAAGAGTGTGGGAATAGTTGTAGACCATTAGTGACCCTATTTCTCTTTCTAAAAAACCCTGGCATTTGATTTGATCTAGTGAATTTGTCCTTCAATTTGATTTTCCATGTCTGGATATGTTTGACTCTCTCATTTCAGAATATTTGCATTATCTGGTATCTCTCCTTGGAGTTTCTCTCACATACCTCTATCTCTAATTGGTCATATTGGAATCTCTGTGGCCTTTCTCTTGAATCAAGATATATTTTTGGACCATGGTTCAGTTTATAGCTGAAACTGCAAAAAGCAAAACTAAGATAAGAGGGACTACTGTACTTTCCTGTATGTGCTACATTTCATGGTGCAAATGACTTTAAAGGACCTGTGGGAGAATAATTGTGCTTTATAATCGTCTCTTAAAGAAAAGACACAATGTTGGAATGTTCCTCTAAATCCCTGGTGAATTTGATTTTTTTATTTTAAAAAATAAAAGAAGGAAAACATGTTAAGAAACAGACATCCATTTACAAAATAGCGTAAGAACAA
>NW_004955438.1:15538954-15540384 GCF_000276665.1 Chinchilla lanigera
CCTGCCTGCAGCCAGAGAAGTTCCTGGGGCTTGGGCAGCGGGGTCCTGATGCACGCGCTCTGCCCTCAGGGAGTAGCTGTGAAATACCTGGCTCTCTCTGCGCTTTTCAGCTGGGAACCGTGGCAGTATGGGCAAGCACAGACTCGAGCCTAGGAGTCCAGCTGCTCCCAGAACACTGGCTCTCTTGGCGTAGGGCGCGCGGGGCTGAGAATCCGTTCACCCCACCCGCAGCCAGAGAAGTTCCTGGGGCTTCTGACTGTAAACCTCTCTGCTGCAGGAGCAGGGAGGCCAGGACTCCATCTCGAATGGCGGCAGGGTCCTGATGTGCATGCTCTGCCCTCAGGGAGTAGCTGGGAAATACCTGGCTCTCTCCATGCGTTCCAGCTGGGAACCGTGGCGGTGTGGGTGAGCACAGACTCGAGCCCAGGAGTCCAGCTGCTCCAGGAACACTGGCTCTCTCTGTGCAGGGCACGCAGGGCTGAGGGTCCCTTCACCCCACCTGCAGCCAGAGAAGTCTGAAGCAATTTTTAAAAAGTCATAGCTGGGCATGGTGACACACACCTGTCATCCCAGCACTCAGGAGGCTGAGGCAGGAGGATTGCCACAAGTTCAAGGCCATCCTGACCTACATAGTTAGTGAGTTCAAGGCCAGACTGAGCTACATAGTGAGACCCCATCTCAAAAAAAGTCTTTTTATTATTAAAAATTCAGAGATTCTTTCTGCTCTGATTGTGTGATTAGATATTTCCCCTCTAGAAAATACACTTTTTAGGTTTTTTTTTTTAAGTTTTTAGTTTTCTTAATAAAGTTAATTTTTGACATTCTGCTATTTTCCCTGAATGATATTTATTTAGAGCGTTACCATTGTTTGCTTACTCCCAGAGTCACTCTTACTATGGTAAATTTTTGGTTTTATTTCTCATTCAAACTCGAATCTAGTTTAGTCTGATTTTTGTAGGACATCTGGATGTTCCATCATACATTCAATCTACGTGTGTTCTTAACAAAATATTCAAGAGCAATGACAAACTTCTCTCAAACTCCTATTTTCTACTGCTATTCTTTCCATATTTTGAATTAGAAATAAAGGATATTTGGTTCTTGAAGCTATTATCCCATTAATTATAAGGTATAATTTTTCTTATTTAGACAGCTAAGTGATCATTTTCACTGATATCTCATGCACAATGTATTTAGAAATAGTAATAGATACCTAATATTACTAAGTACTTATTATGTGCCCGGTACTTTTTGATAAGCTTCATGTGTATTAATTCATTTAAACCTTACATAAATGAGACTTTTCCATTTTTTGCTTTATGCATTTGTCTTTTTAACCACTTAGCCGTTTACCCCAAGTGTCACTCAGGCAGCATGTTTGCTTATATTCTGACTATCCTGAACATTGCTCTGGTAGGTGTCATTTTATC
>NW_004955438.1:15545176-15546667 GCF_000276665.1 Chinchilla lanigera
GTAACTAGAGTGAAACCAAACTTCTCATCAATAAAGGATTCCAGAAAACAATGAAATGATGTATTTCTACTAGTACCTTTGCAATACATAACTATTGCATTCAGCTTGAGGGATTGATATACATCACATATCACTTTTTTACACCCCCATACAGCTGAAATATATCTTAAAAGTATTGAAGGGACTGGCAAGCTGTGATGGCATGTGCCTGTAAGGGAAGATGCAGGGGTTCAAGATTGGCCTGGGCAAAATAGTGGACCCCATCTAAAAAAAAGAATAGAAAACAAGTATTGAAAGGAAGATGATTACCACAAACAGTGTAGGTGAAGAGAAATATTTTCAGATACATAACAACTAAGAAAGTTCTCCACTCCAGGTGTGGTGGTGCACATCTGTAATCCCAGCACTTGGGAGGCTGAGGTATGAGGGATTGTCAAAAGTGTGAGGCCAGCCTGGGGTACACAGTGAGTTCAGGAGCAGCATGGACTATACAGTGAGATCCTGTCTCAAACAAACAAACAAACAAACAAACAAACAAAAGTTTTCCAGCTGTGTATCCTTTCTAAAAGAAATAATCAAGGATGTATTTCACTAAGAAAGAAAAATGAACTGGAGGGAAGGCATGATGTATGAGAAATAATTTTGAACACAGAAATTGGTAAAATATGTGGGTAAATGTACTTAACTATTGACCAAATGAATGGAGAGTTATATTTTCAAAGGCAAAGAAAAACTCTAGGTAAGAATAACAAAATAGGGAGTTATATTCAACTGGGAGGAGGATAGAAATATTGAAGGTTTAGAGTTTGCTAGAAAAAAATCATAGTGAAATATTTTTTTTTTTTAGAAGCTATTAAAATAACTAGTAAATGAGCAGAGGGCAAAGGGTTTACAGAAACAGTTTTACTTAAAGCAAGATAATAGAACAAGAGAAAAAAAGGGCAATGAAGACAGTGCAAAATGAGTGATAATTATAAATTTGAGTAAAACAAACTAAACATAAAAAGATTCAACTCATCTGTTAATGAAAGAAATTATTTTGAGTAAAGATAAAACTCAGCTATTTCTTACTTAAAGGAGGCAAACTTAAAACTATAGAGAATGGATAAGAGGTGATGTGCAAAGCAAACACTAGTCAAAACAGTAATTCTAAAAAGCTGACACAGGCTGGGCATAGTGGCACATGCCTGTAATCCCAGCACTCAGGAGGCTGAAGCAGGAGGATCAGTGTGAGTTTGAGGCTAGCCTGAACAAAACCCTGTCTCACAACAACAACAACAACAACAACAAAACTGGACGTAGTGATGCACACCTGTAATCCCAGCACTCAGGAGGCTGAGGCGGGAGGATCAGTGTGAGTTTGAGACCAGCTTGGGCTACAAAGTGAGCCCAAGGGCAGCCTGAACTGCATAGTGAGACCCTGTCTCAAAAAGACCAAAAAAAAAAAAAATTGGTAGATGGAATTATTCAAGAAATTTGTCCTCTCATTTA
>NW_004955438.1:15546767-15554363 GCF_000276665.1 Chinchilla lanigera
TTTTTTGGTTTTGGTTTTTCTCCGATACCAGGAACCGAACTCACGACCTTGCGCTTGCCAGGCAGGCGCTTTGCCGCTGAGCTAAATCCCCAGCCCCTATTGTTACTTTTCTATTACCTTTCTTTGAAATTTTTTCCTCTTTAAAATAATAAAAAAATAATTTTTTCATTTAATTATAAAGGGCTGCATTTCATATTTCTTGTGGTAAGTCTGCTAGTGAGAAATTCTGTAGTTTTTAATCTGAGAATACCTTAATTTTTTCTTAGTTTTTAATTTTTCTGGATATTGCATTTATGTTAATTTTTAAATTTCAGTCCTTCAAATACTATTTTATCTCACCATCTCTGACCTCCATGATTTCTGATGAGAAATCATTTCTTGGTGTTATTATCATATGTACATGAAGAATTTCTTCTTTGTTGCAACTTTCAAGATTGTCTTTGTCTTTTGACAGTTTGATTTTTTTGTATTAGGTATGGCTCTTTTTAAAGTTACTCTATTTAGAGCTTGTTGAGTTTCTTGAATGTGAAGATCAGCATTTTGCATCCAATTTGGGGCATTTTCTGCCAATATTTTTTTAAATGTTTTTTCTTTCTGTACCTTTCTGTGTATCCTCTTCTTCTAGGACTCCTATTATACATATGTTGTTATGCTTCATGTGTTTTATATGCATGAGAGGCTCTGTTCAATTTTCTTTTCCCTCATCCTTTTCATTCTTTTCCTTCTTCCTTCCTTCCTTCTTCTTCTCTTTTTTTCTCCTCTTTCTCTATCCTCTCCTCCTCTCCCTCCTCATGTCTCTATTCCTCTTCATCCTCCTTGTCCTCCTTCTTCTTCCTGTTCCTCAGACTGGACAGTGTCAGTTGACCTATCTTTAAGCTCATTGATGTTTTCCTTCTGTTTGCTTAAATCTTCTGTTGAAAATTTCTAGTGAAATTTTCATTTCAGTTATTGTCATTTTCAAGTCCCCAATTTTGCTTTTTTTAAAACTTCTCTATTGGTATTTTCTATGTAGTGATACATTGTTCTCATACTTTTCCTTAGCTTCTTAGATACTATTTCCTTTAGTTTTTTAAAAAACACATTTAAAATAACTGCTTGAAGTGTGTTTAGTAAGTCCAATGTCTTGCTTTTCTTAGGACCAGTTTCTACAATATTTTTTTCTGGTACTGGAGAGACACAGACCTATACATATGTGAGTATATTAGGTTCCTAGGTATGGGGCTGGGTGTGGTGGTGCATGCCTGTAATCCCAGCACTTGGGAAGCTAATAAGGCAGGAGGATCGTTGCAAGTTTGAGACCAGCCTTGGGCTACAAAGTGAGCTCAAGGCCACTTTGTTTTTGACAAATGCCTTGGGAAGTGCCTTTTTGAATTTTCACTTTGGCAAGGTCCAAAAAAGGTACAATACAGACAACCTGTAAGTGCAATCTTCCAGGGAAGGGCCAGACAGGTCAAATAATGATGATCATCTGGGAACAGGGATTTGAAAAAAACCTAAACCTGGTTCTTCCCTCTCCAGTGCTTGCCACCTGCCAGTTTTCACTGAAAATGCTCTCTGTTAGTTTATAAGACTGCTACAGGTCTGGAGAAGGTGGGATGGGACTAGGGAAATTAAAAGGCTACAAAACTATTTGATCTTACTGAGATTAAGACATTTTTCTTGAGTCATGCTGCTTTGATAAATGAAAGCCTTTAGTTAATTTTCAGAGTTCTGAAGCAGTTGATTCTGACTTTTTTTTATAAAAGTGAAGGGACCAGAAAAACGAGAATAGAAGGGAAAAATGGAAACAAAGTTTTTGTAAATAAGGAGGGGAAGAAGGATTGAAGGGAGGGTAGGGGAATGGGAAGAAAAAGAATCGTTATATCATGTACAGGTATAGTTCCCTATAATGAATATGATCATTATGTATACCTAAATTGTACCAGTAAACTTAATTAATTAAAAGAAACTGTACACTCAGAATAACCACTATAAAAAAAGAAAAGTACCTGTAAATTCAGTAACAGGCATAAGACTGAGTATAACTATGAGGACAATAAGCCAAGGTATCCAGTATAGAAGAGAGGTAACTCTTATGAAAAGGAGTCAAGGATGGAAACTGGGTTACTATATTGTGCATAAATTTAGACAGAATAGAAGCATGTGTAAAGAAACCAACAGACCATAATCACATAAATGGGCCCAGACAGGTGATTGGTTCAAGACTGAGATTTTGAGTAGCAAACTAGATCAGAGAATTCTATATGATTCATGTTCCTGGGGGAGTAGGGATAGATACTGTGGCTCTTAAGAGTTGTACCAGGCTAACCACTTACAGTTTGATGGCGAAGGCAAATATCATAATGAAACATTGAATAATGGTAAAACAGATTAGGATTTTCCTGAATTTTGTAGTAGCCAATAAGCATAATAGGGGTTTAAAAGAGAGAGAAATCAGTAACAGTTGCAGTACCCAGGGTGCTCTTCACATAAGATGGAAAACTGGTCTTTGAATAATAGATAAAATTGAATATAAAGAGGTTAAGAGGACTGCTTCATATACCCGTGAGCATGAAGGTAGAAGTGAATATGCAGTGGAAAGGTATGGGTTGGGGTTAGCATGGAAACTCATTTGGGGGCAATTTGAATAGAATTGAAATAGAATTTGAGAACAAGAAGTTCTTTGTTCTCAGTCCTGGGGATTGCACCTATGGCCTCGCACCTGTTATGTAAGCATTTGACCACTGAGCTACATCCCCAGCCATTTTTAAATTTTTATTTTGAGACAGGACTTCAGTAAGTTGCCTGGGCAAAGTTGCAGTCTTCCTATCTCAGTCTTCTGAGTAGCTGAGATGACAGATGTGTGCCACCATGCCTGACTGAAAATAAGAAAATTTTAGGATAGAATAATTTCTAGAACAGAATGATATAAGACCATAAGAGTATCAAAAAAGATGTAGGTCAAATTATTACTTGGTATTTTTCAAGGTACAGAGTATGAATTAATGGTAGATCAGTTCTACACAGTCATTCCTTTATTTCTACCTGTTTTTGGAGGAGAAAGAGGCCTATTTTATTGGACCTTAAAATATTCCAGGCACTATACTGACTACTTTATATATGGATTTCATCTATTCCTTTATTTTGATCATTTGATGTACCCATTTTATAGGTACAAGAGATGTGGTGTTTTAATTGGGCCCTTTTGTGTTTATAGAAACAAAATTCACCACAAATAGTGGAGGATTTTTTGTGAGAGCAAACCAGATGTTAGTTAAGGTCTTTTTTTGCATTGTACATTGCCTGTTTGGAGAGGGGGGGAGGGAGAGAGTGTGTGTGTGCATGCATATGCGTGTGTGTTTAGGAAATTAGAATTTTAGTTAAGCAACTATTCTTTTTTGTTTGTTTGTTTCTTGTTTTTTTGTTTTTTTTTTGCCAGTACCGGGAATTGAACTCACAACCTCACACTTGCCAGGCAGGCACTGTGCCGTTGAGCTAAATCCCCAGCCCCTAAGCAACTGTTCTTAATGGTTATTGTGGAAAACCTGAATCACTAAGCCTTAGGACGAATGGGAACCAATGGGAACAGGTGAAAGAGACCTGGAGTGGAAAGGACATTTCTACCCTTGGGAATTTTAGAGATCTTAGAAGCTGGATCTGTTGTGGTCTATTATTGACCCAACTCAGCTACCTGTATTTGCCCTTTGATCTCTGTTATTCTTTTCCCTTGACTAAATGACTGATTCTTCTAATTTTTTGTTTGTATTTACAAGAGAGAACATTGTTTGTAACTTTTTTATGCTCTGTCAACAGAAGTTGTTTGAGATGGTTTACCTGAGAGAAAGCTAAGGGAGTATGGTTCACAGTACTAGACAAGTTTAATACTTAGAGAATTTTATTATGTCCAGAGTCATCAATGGCAGACCCAGGATTTGAATAACAGTTTATCTCAAAGCTATATTCTTTTTACTGTTCTTGTGGGCATGCTTTTGTTTTAAGCTTGATGTGGGTATGTACATGACCTCTGGCCTGAAGAAGCTGGTATAAGTAGATGAAGTGGTACAAGTTAGTGCACTTGCGTCAAATGAATGGTATAGCAGAGCATCCTGGGAGTTCAGGTGAAGGACAAATTTCTCCTGACCAAATTGACTAGAGGAGTATTAATGGCTGAAGAAGCAGTTGAACAGAAGAAAGGTAGAATTTTAAAGAAAGGAAATATTATGAATAAAGACTTGGTGATGAGGAAGACACAAGAATAAATTCGACCATAGCATAGGGTCCTGGAATCTTTAGTGCACATTGGTTTAAGGTCATTATCCTAAATCATGCTGGGAGCAGCATGGAGAACAAAGTGAAGTGAGAAGAACATCAGGGGAATGACTAAGGGAGGGATTTCACTGATTCAGACATGCAATCAAGAAAGAATACTATGCAAAAATTATGGAAAGGAAGAATGAATATGGGGATAATTCTGAAAGAGAAATGACTGAACTTGAAGGTCTATTAAGTTGTATGGATGAGCTTAGGGGAGAATAAGACACCCCTGAGATTTCTGGGTAATAGTGACAGTGAGAATGATATTTATTTCTCATTATTTCTCATTGTGAGAAATAAATATAAGTAAAAGTAAGAAAATAAGTCCAAGTTTATGTATGCTGAGTTTAAAGTATTAAATGGAACATTCAAATGCAAACAACTATCAAGCAGTTAAAAATATGAGTGGATCTTGACAGAATGGCTGGTATAAAACAATAAAGAAAGAAAAAGTAAATGAGAATTTTCATCGTGTAAGTTGTAGTTGAAATTTAAGAGTAGATAAGATGTTCAAAGGATAGACTGATCTTAGAAAAAAGATAACTATTATAAGGGCAAAGCTTTGAGAAAAACTCACATTTTGGGGGAAAGGGTACAAAAATGAAGAATTGTCAGATATTATGTTAGATTTTTGTTACTATAACAAATATCTGAGATAATCAATTTACAAATAGAAAAGATTTATTTTTGCTTACAGTTTTGGAAGATTCAGTCCATGATTGGGTGAACACATTGCTTTTAGGGCTTTGATGGTGGGCAGCACATCAAGGCATGAGTGTGGTAGAGTAGAAATTCTCCTTTCATGGCTGGGAAGTGAAACAGAAAAAAGAAGGGGCTACAAGGTCACTATTCCCTTCAAGATTATGTTCTTATGACCTGAAGACCCTCCACCAGGCCCCACCTTCCAATAGCACCACACTGGGGAACTATGTTTTAACATATGGACTTTTGGGACTCATTTAAGGGCCAAACTATGAAGGTACTACTTGTCTTAAGAGGGCAGTATGTTCATTCATTGAGTCTTGTACTTATAGTAATAATAGAGCTTTGCTGAATTCAAAGCAGAATAAATATCAGTATGAATGAGAAAACACACAAATGATAATTTGTGAGTAGGGTCAATGTCCGGGACTTTAGGCTGAAAGTGAGTGAAGAATTTTGGGTTTGGCCCCTTCAGGTAGGCGGGATTAAAGTGCTCCAACTGCAGCCCACTTACTGCTTGAAGTCTTCTGCTAGCTCCAGCCCCACTCTACCTTAAGAAAGGGGCATGAAAAAATGCATTGTTGGCTTCTTTTTGGGATACATGCAGCTTAGAACACTTTGTAAAGATAGAAATTCAGGAAGATATAGATATAGACCTGAGAATTAGATTAAATTAAACCACATGTGATTAGATTTGTAATATTCTCCATTTAATACTCTTACCTACTAGTATAACATCTGGTTTTGGATTGGCTGTCCAGGGAATCTAGTAGAAATAAATGTATAAGTCAAAACTTGCTGGATAGTGAAAGGTGAATTTCATGGAATAGAAAAAATCGAAAATAAAATAAAAACAAAGTTCTTCACACAAGATATATTAAAACCATAATTTTACAAATTAACTTAATGGTAAGAAACACAGCAAGCAAAACACAAGAAGTAAATTCCATGTCTTAGTTACTTTTCTCATTGCTGAAACAAAATACTCTACATCCAAAGTTAAGGGAAGAAAGGTTTATTTAGCTCCAGTTTGTAGTGGCTTCAGTCCATAATCAGCTAGCTCCAAGGCAGGGTGGCATGGAGAAGCAGTTCATGAGGGGCAGAAGGTAGCAAAACAAAGGGAGGAGGGAGCCTTAGCCCCTTTTTTCTGCCCCTTTTATACTCTATATAGGCTGCTGGGACTAGGAGAGTGCCAGATCAATCAGTGGTCTTGCAATGGCAAAGAGAAACACCAAAAATATCACTTAGGATTTGGAGGCAGATTTATTTTACATTGATGGCACTGAATGGGATCATCCCCAAAATATCAGGCCTCAAAGGCTCAGGGAGGGAGGTTTTTATGGAGATGCAAAGGGGAAGTAGAGGTAGAGTACTTGGCTGTCTTTGATTTGTTCTTACAATATGCATCATAGTGACCAACTATGGATCACAGTGACCAGCCGTTTCTAAGAAACAGAAATAACAGGAACTGTAAAGGAACTATTATCTGGGCAGCTAATAGAAACTGAAGTATACTGGCATTATCTGCTACAGATTGATTTAGTAATAACCCACCCTTAATCTCAGCACAACATAATCTAGATTCAACTACCTCTGAAAAAGCCTGACCTATGACAGTATGATGTTTTGGGAGGGACATCTAGACACAAACCGTAACACTCCACGAGAATATGAATTCAATATATAAATTTTTAATGAAGCAAGCTACCAAAGATCTTAAAAAACAAGTATGTTTAGTATTGAACAAAGGAATAAAGTACATAAAAGAGGAATAAAAATTAGGAAAAAAATGAAACATATGGAATATGAATAGATGAATTTGAAAAATTATAATTAGGTATACAAAATGAAATACATACATCATTAAAATGAAAAATTAGGGCTGGGCATGATGGCACATACCTGTATTCCCAGTACTTGGGAGCCTGAGGCAGGGGGATTGCCTCAAGTTTAAGGCCAGCATGGGCTACATAGTGAGTTCAAGGCCAGCCTGAACTACATGTCAAGATCCTGTCTCAAAAAAAAAGAAAGAAATAAAAGAAAAAAAGAAAATTAGATAGCTGAGATGCACACCAGTTTGACCACAAAGAGAATTAGTAAATTTAAAAATAGGTCTGTGGAATTCACTCAGAGTGCATTATGACAGATAAAATGATAAGGAATATGAATAATTAAAGTATGTAGACAGAATGGAAGCTTTTGAAATATCAAATAGGGGTTCCAAAATAAGAAAAGGGAGGAAATACTAGAAAAGGAATGTATAAGAAAAAATGGCTGCCAATCTTCCAAAATTAAAAAAACTGTCATGAGTTCACAGATAGAATGTGTATTTTTAAAATACCTAACAGGATAAAATAAATCTACATGAAGATACAGTGTCATAATAGAAACGCAGAACATTTATGATCAAAACAGTATTTTCAAGTTAGCAGGGAAGGGGCCAGGCATTGTGGCACCCACCTGTAATCCCAGCACTTTGGAGGCTGAGGCAGGAGGATCGCTATGAGTTCCAGGCCAGCCTGTGCTACATAGGTTGAGTTGAGTTCAGGTTGAGTTGAGTTTAGGTTGAGTTCACACCCAACCTAAACTACATAGCGAAAC
>NW_004955438.1:15555835-15562380 GCF_000276665.1 Chinchilla lanigera
ACCAAAAAAAAAAAAAAAAAAAGTATAGATACAGAGTAGATTTGGGGGCAACATTGTTTGAAAGAATGAATAAGAATGCAACATACTAATAAAAAGAAAATCTACCAGGAAGATCTAACAATTAGAAATATATTTGGCTTTAACAATATAACCCTTAAATGTTACATATATAATATTATTCATACGTAGATAACCAGAAATGGGGAGAATTGCAAGGAGAAATGAAATGAATATAAATAACCAGAGTGAAAGGAAGTAATAAGCATACCAAAAATCAGCAAAGAAATAGAAAATTTCTATTCAAATTAACAGGGCTGGTGGTGTAGCTCAGTAGTAAAGCATGTGCAAGGCTCTGAGTTCAATCTCCAAAACAAAAAAATCTTGCCCCACCAACAAATAGAGAATAAGCGCTTCAAGTAATCTGAGAACAGCACAAAAATCAGTCATTTTACCATTCACAAAAGAAAGCTTAAATTTCAAAGAATTGATGTTATATAGGGCATATTCTCTGAGTACAATTAAATTAGAAATAGACAAAAAATGATAAAATTATTTATATTTGAATTAAAGAGATAATACCGATTACAAAAATATTCCGAACTAAATGACAGTGAGTTTTATTTGAAATGTGTACAGCTAAGACAGTACTGAGGTATCAATAAGTAGTCATAAATACATTTATTAAGGACAGTTAACAATGGTTAAGTCTTTCACTCAAGAAACTAGAAACAGAGCAGCAGAAGAGCAATCTTGTTACCCCTGTGCCACCATCAAATGATACCGATTGAATTTCATCTACTAAGGTCATCAGTTGTCCTTGGTGCAGGACTAGGGGGCTTTCTGGGATGGTTGACTTCTAGTGCCAAACTAGGATGGTCCTAGGAAAACAGGATGGTGGGTCATCCTACACCTAAACATCAAGGAATACATCCTGTTTTACATAAACTGAGATTAGACAAAAAAAGTACTGAAATCATTTTGTTCAGACAACTATATCTTTGATACTGCTATAACTGGATGAGAAAATTATTAACCAGTGTCACTTTTCATCATAGGTGCAAAAATTCTAGAAAAAAATTAGCATAGCACATTCAGCAGTGTTAAGAAAAACAGTACATTAGGAGCAAATTTATTCCTGGAATATGAGGATCCTTTAGAAATCCATTAATATAATACATTTCATTAACAGACAAAATCTTATGACCATTTTAAGAGAAAATTTATTAAAACTAAGCGCAGGCTGGCTATGGTGTATCATGCCAGTAGTTCCTGCTACTCGAGCAGAGGATGGTTTGAGTCCAGGACTTCAAAACCATAGATTACGGGAGTTCTTGCTGTGGACAACATAGCAAAACCCATTTCAAACAAAAACAAAAACAAAAAACGTTAAAAGCAAAACTCAGTACAGGCTGGGTGTGGTGGCTCGCACCTGTAATCCCAGCACTCGGGAGGCTGAGGCAGGAGGATCTCTGTGAGTTCGAGGCTAGCCTGGGCTACAAAGTGAGTTCAAGGTCAGTCTGATGGCAGAGTGAGACTCCGCCTCAAGAACAAGCAAACAAAAAACCAAAACAACAACAAAAACTCAGTACAGAAGTTACCACATCTGCCCTCAAAATAAGAATAACACTAAAATACAACTACTCTGATAGCTGTAGGAGAGAATTGATGTCAGAGTGCTACTGAAAAGAAGGGCCTTCTGGCCCAGAGCCAGCAGAAATGAAACTAAGCCAGGGAGTTTGACCATGTGGGCAGAGATTTATTGTGGATGGGAGCTAAGGTTATCTCCAGAAGACAGGGCACTGCTGATGGAGAGAATGTCATATTGGCCTATTAACAAAGAAAGGGGCAAATTTTTTATTTGTGTGAGAGGTTTGCAGGGGTGGCTTAAAGTTGGGAAGTTTTTCACTGGTCCTGGGTATAGTTTCAAATGGTGTTTTTCCCCCTATGCAAACATTTTGGCTTTGAGGAATGGATAGTCAGTATAATCCAGGAACTAGTGTATTCTTTCTCACAGCACCCTCATTCTGCACAAATGTCCAGACCTTAATAAGGATGAGTCCTGCTGCTGTTTAAGAGAACACATGGTTTGGGGGGGGGCATGGTAGAAGAAAACATATAAAGAATAACAGGTGAAGGGCCCAGGAATTTGCTTGTGCTCTGTTGTTTTGCAGTGATCCCCAACAGTTTTGTTTTATTATCTAGCTGATTCTTGGAGATATTTTGGTGAAGAGATCTGGTTTTTTATGACATATCTGTCTTTTGAAATTAAGATTATTTAGGAAAGTGAAGGTGAAGGGAAGAATATATACTATAATTTAAATGGGTAACAGGCCCCGAGTGAAGACCCTGGAAGTGGACCTGCCCTTTGTTTCCCTGTGGTAGTACTTGATGCCTCAAGAGGGCAAAATGCATGTATTAGTTTCCTAGGGCTGCTGTGACACAGTACCAGTACCTTAAATTGGGTGGCTTGAAATAATAGCAGGGGAAAACTGTGTTTCCTCTAAATGCTCTAGGGAAGAATCTTTGTTTGCTTCATCCTTGTTTCTGGTGGGTCTCAGTACTCCTGGCATTCCCTGAGTTACAGCTGTGTAACTCCATTCTCTGTCTCCAACTTCACACGACCTTCTTTCCTGCACATCCTCTCTTCTTTTTATAGGACATTAGCCATTGGCCCACCCAGTCCACTAGGATCTCATTGATTACATCTCCAGAGACCCTGAAGGTCATATTCTGAGTGAACACAAATTTTAGACAGATAGTATTCAACTCATGCCTCCATGCCAAATACCTTAATACTGGACAAATTTTCTGTGAATACGGTGAATTATAGCTTACAATATGCAGAAGCCACTAGAGCCAATAACAGATAGAAGCACTTAAATGAAAATTGATGAACTGTTGGCAACTCAAGGTAGACTAACTTGAGACTTAAAACCTCTTGGGGGTCTAGGTTTTAGGGTGGGCTTTTTTCATGAATTTTATCAGTATGAATCTCATCAGTTGCTCATGGTGAAGATCTGAGAGGAGTCTCCTCAAGCTCTGGCAGCCAGAAGAAGAAAAGCAACCATGTTAGAACACAGTTACAGTGGCTTATTCTCCATAACAAAGACTTTTCCTGTAGGGACGCTACTTTGTCAGAGCCTTACCTGAGGTAGGAGAAGGGAACTTAGATAACTGACACTCACTCTAGTCTTCCTGTCACACTAAAGGAGGGGAAAAGGCTAAGAAATGCGTCTGTTGGTTACAGTACAAGGACTAGTGCTGTCACTTAAAAATGTAGTGATTTAATCATAAAATTATAGCATGCTTCTTTTCCCTAATACTTTACCAGCATATCAATAGGGCTCCAATATAATGATGGTAGAATGTAAATGAGAGAGCTACAAACACAGATCAAGAAATTTCTAGGGAAACTCAGACAGCAAGGGAGACAAAACAAGGACACTAGAGGAAATTAAAATCTCTGAAACATATAGCTGCAGTCTGCATTAAACATGGCCTAACTGCTATCCAAATAAGTACAAATATAAAACTTCACATCAAATGCCTGTTTACCCCAGTTTCTATACTACTCACTACATTTGGTTTGGCTTTCAACCAAAAACTAGAGGCATGTGTATAAGTTAGCTTTGTATTAGTACAGCAAAATTCCTGGGGAAATTAACTTACTGTTTATTTGACTCAGGGTTCTGGAGGTTCCATTCCAAGATTTGGTGACCCCATTGGTTGGGGTCTCTGATGAGGATGGCAATGGCAGTGAGTGCCTGGTAGAGCAAATCACTTACATCATGAGCCAGGAAACAGAAACCACAAGACTGGGGTCCCATAGTCCTTTTAAGGACACACCCCCCAGTGACCTAAGAACCATAAAGACCCAGCTCCTAAAGGTCATGTACCAATATCCTAACTCTACAAATTAAGTCTTTATTTTAACACATGGATCTTTGGAAAACACTACACATATTGAAACCATAGCAGCATGCTAAAAGGCAAGAAAAAACAATCACAGGAAAAAAAGAGAAAAATTAATAGTCTGAAAGACAAAGAAAGCATCAGACTCAGACATGGCAGAAATTTTGGAATGATCTGAGTTTGAATTGAAAGTAATCATGAGTAATGTGGAAGTGGGTTTATGGAAAAATGAACAATGTACTAAAACAAATGGATAACGTAAGCAGAGAGATGGAAACTAAAGCAATAGAAAAGAAAGGTTAGAAAGAAAAAAAATACAGCAGCATAAATTAAGAATGCATTTGACTGTTTATTTCTAGAACTGAACAGCACAAAGATTGAAGCTTGTAGTAAACTGAGGACTCTAGCTAATACTGCATCAATATTGATTCATCAGTTGTAATAAATGTACCATACTAATGCAAGATGTTGGTAATAAATTGTGTGTGAATGATAGGGGTAGGTCTTGGGAGAGTATATCTTAGGCATTTTGTAAAATCTCATCTGCTCAATAAAATCATGATAAAAATCTTAAAATTTTTTCATCATTAAAAATTACTTTTCAAAGTTGAGCGTGTGGTACATGACTAATTCTAGCACTCTGGGTGTCTGAGGCAGGAGGCTTGCAAGTTTGAGCTCAACCTGGGCAACTTAGAGAGAGTCTTTCTCAAAATAAAGATTATGAAAAGGCTAGATACATAGTTCAGTGCAAAGGCCTTGGGTTCAATCCATGGTACCACTAAGAAAATTATTTTTTCATTCATAAAGAAGAATTAAATCGTGATTTTTTTCAGGAAAATGTGTGGAATTGAAAGTTATTAAACAAAATAAGCTAGACACAGAAAAAGAAGTATCACATATTTCCTCTCACATGTGGAAACTAAAAACAAAACAAAATAAAACCAAAAACTGAACTGAAAGTAGAGGAGAGACTATTGGGGAAGTGAAAGGGAAAAAGTCCAATGAAATGGGGAGAGGAGGCAAGAAAGGATAGTAAGGAGGATGGGTACAATTAATGCACAATATTTGCATGTAGGGAAATGTCACAGTGTTGTGCAATTAATATGAGTTAAAATTTATAATTAAAAGAATAAAAATATAACTCATTGCAACAACGATTGAAATAGAGAAATCATAGTCAACTCAATAGAAGAAAATACAGCTCAAATGTTCATCATAGTAGAATATAATGGAATATTTAATTCATTGATACTGAACAAACTATAGCTAAATGGCATATCATTGAATCTTATAATGTTAAACCAAAGTAGCAACACTAAAACAATAGCATCATTCCATTTGTATAATACTTTTTAAGTAAGAAAATATAATTATATTGTTTAGTTTATAAATATAATTAATTGTTCATTGTTGGAAAACTATAAAGAGAGGAAATTGTTACACCAACAAGGAACTGGATGAGAAGGATATTCTGGAATCAATAACATTCACAATAGAGTCAAGAAAAATGAAATATTTAGTAATTATCCAAGGAAGTGAAAGACCTCTTCAAAGAAAACTACAAGGAGCTGGGGATATAGCTCAGTGGCGTAAGTGCCTGCTTGGCAAACACAAGGTCCTGAGTTCAATCTCCAGTACCACAAAGAAAAAAAAAAAAAAAAAAGAAAACTACAGTACTCTGAAGAAGGAGATTGAAGAGGACACCAAAAAATGGAAGATGTCTCATGCTCCTGGATAGGCAGAACCAATATTGTCAAAATGGCCATACTTCCAAAAATGTTATACAGAGTCAGTGCAGTCTGTTTTAGTTTCAGGTTTTGCAAGGGGAACAATATTATACAAGACATACATTTTTTGATTATTTGTAATAGGCACCTGAAGAATCACATACAAGAGAGTACAGGAAATCTGTCCACATGCTAAAGACTGAAGAATCCAGCTCAGGACCTGGATCCCATGATAATGTCCTGCATGAATCTGGCTGAAGACCTAGAGCCCATAACAATGCCTCCCACGAATCCACCTGGAAGCCTAGAGCCCATGACAATGTTGCAAGCAGGCAACATGTAGGAAAATGGATGCACCTGGAAAATATAATGTTGAGTGAAATAAATCAGACACACAAGCTTAAATACCACATGGTATCTCTCACTTGAGTGAGGCAAAGTACAAAGAAAATGGTTGACCCTTTCTTGACCCTTTCTACGATGGATAGAAAGGGTCAGGAGGACCTATATCTCACAATAAGGAAGTGATCCAAGGAAACAAGAATGAGGGGACTCTCCCAGCCCCCACACGCCCTGCTCCAAGTGAGTGAGTGCTCCAGGAGCTGCTGGACCCACAGTTCGAGTCCATGCTTGGCTCACACCGCCACAGTTGCCAGCTGAAGCTCATGGAGAGAGCCAGGTATTTCCCATCTAATTCCTGAGGGCAGAGCGGGCAAACCAGGACTCTGCCAACATTACAGACTGAGTCTCTCCCCTCCCTGCACCCTTCTCAGAGAGGAGATCCTCACTCAGAAGCCCCAGGGACTTCTCTGGCTGGGGGCGGGACATGCAGCCTCTCCCAGCCCCTGTGTGCCCTGTGCCGAGTGAGCGAGTGCTCTAGGAGCTGCTGGTCCTGCGGTTTGAGTC
>NW_004955438.1:15568121-15572548 GCF_000276665.1 Chinchilla lanigera
ATATGTAATACAACAAGCATTGTTAATTTCCTACCACTTTGTTTGTAACTCTGTATTGTCTGTACTGGTTTTTTTGCTATTTTGTAAAATGTCTGTCTGTTAATATTTTCCTCCTTTTATTTTTAAAATAAAAAAAAGAATGAGGGAAGAGGAGGAAGGGTAGGGAAATGAGAATAAATATATGCCATGTATAGGAAGCTAATAACTCCAATTAATGTAAACAGAATAAGTCACAACATAAACTATGACAAATAATATTAACAAGGATGAAAAAAGGGATGGAGAAAGAGGAAGGAAGAGCAAGGGGATTAAAAAAAAGAAATAGATATGAGCTGTACTATGTACATGTAAGCACTCCCAAGATGATTGTAAACTGTATCAATTGCAAACATGTACTAGTGAAAAAAAATTTAACTTCTGGATAAATGCAATAAAAAACTCAAAAAAGGAGGAAATTTTTACTGTAAATACTTTTTCCCTAGAAAAGAGGGAAGGAGCTGTGAGTATAATGGGCACATGGAAGTTTTTGAGAGGGTTGTCAATGTTTCATTGTTTTCTTTAAGCAGTGTTTACTCAGGTTTTCACTTAATAATTAATGTTATGGTTTATGCACTTCTAAATGTATATATCTTACATTTCACATCAAAAATTTTTAAAAGAAATAGATTCTAGCTTAATATGATAGAAGGAAGCTTTCTATTTCCACAGTGCATCTATAATAATGTCCTACAATATGTACCTAACAAATTTAGGAATAAACTTCAGAAATATTCTCAATAAAACTAGGAAGAAAAAAGATATTCTATACTAGTTTCAAAAAATATTATTCTGGAGACCTTATCCAGTGTAATAAGATTAACCAATGGTTATAATAATCAGGAAGTGAGTCAAACTCATTATTTATAGATAACAAATTTGTCTATATAGAACATTTTGGAAAATCTGCAAACAATTAGAACTGATAAGAAAGATAAACAAGGTTGCTGGGTGTAAGGTCAATGTAAAATTAATATTTTTCATATTTTAATAACTAATTACAAAATGTAATACTAAACAACATTTCATTCAGATGAGATCTGGCATGTTCAAGGTGGTATGGCTGTAGACTGAAACAGCATTTCATTCAAAATAGCAGTATATAAAAAATTTTAAAGATAGCAGTAAAGACAAAGTATGATAAAAATATGACGGGTATTTAAATTTAAAAAATTATTTCAGTAAGAGACACATTGTCATTAATCCCTCTCAAAATAACCCTGTTCACTTCAAATGCACGTTATCGCATTGCTCTTGCCACTTTCTGAAGTGGTGCTGAAGTCTTCTTTTATGAGTCTCCTTAGTTGCGCTGTTGTGGCTGCCTTAAACCCGGAATCAGTTCAAAACGTTTACGTTTCATGATCATTTAGACTTTGGGGAACAACCAGAAGTTGTACAGTGTCAGATCATGTGAATAAGGTGGATAAGGACACACTGTAATGCTTTTGCTGCCTGCCTTTCTGTTGGATGGAACTTGGCAGCAGAATTTATCATATTTTTCATTATACCTCAAAAGGACGTGAAAGCAGACTTCTAGAACTGCTTCAGAAAGTGGCAAGAATGATGGAAAGGTGTGCCAAGTGGGAAGAGTTTTTCTGAGGGAGAATAATGGCAGTGTATCTTTTACTGTAATAATTTTTAATATGTAAACATTCACTGAATAGTTTGATCACACCTCATCAGTACATTAGGAGGTACTTACACATAAATTTGACAAAAATATTTAGGATTCTTATAAAGAAAGTTATAACATTGAAAATCTGGATATATGGAAAGAGAAATCCTGTTCATAGATGGGAACACTTGAGATACCAGTTATCTCTAAATCAGTCTGTAAATACAATGCAGTTCCAATAAAAATTTCAATAAGTTTTTAAATGTAGTTTGATAAATTAATTCTAAAATTTATATGGTAGACCAAAGGATCAAGAACAGCCAAGTCAAAAGATAACAACAATTTGTGCTATAAAGACTCATATAAAAGCTATAGTTATTAAAACGGTAGGTTTAAGAGAGGGCTATACAAACAGACTGGTGAATCAAAATTGAAAGACAGCATAGCCTCATGCATACATAGAAACTTGATTTATTACAAAGTTGCCAAGAAATTATTAGTCATTGGGGAGGAATTTAATAAATGGTTAGGATGCTACTTATCTATGAAGTAACCCACTCATACCATACACAAAGTTAGTAAGTTGAAACAAGCAATTAAATGTGAGAAATAAAACTTTAAAAATCTTATAGTGAAATAAATATCTTTACAGGGATAGGAATTAATTTCTTGAAATAGTGAAAGCACAAACTATAAACTCCAAGGTTGACAAAGTTGGTTACATTTACATTAAAACTTCTGTTTAATAAAAAACCCCATAAACAAAGTGAAAACAAAAAGATATAGGCTGGGAAAAGATCTACTTTTTCATTTGATATTATTCAGACTGAAGAATTTCCTTTAGTATTTGTACCACAAGTCTGCAGGTGACAACTTTTCTTAGTCTTCATTGAAATTGTCTTTGTCTTCATTCTGAAGGATTTTTTTGCTGGCTATGACCACTGTTTTGACATTTTTGTTTTTAGCACTTTAGAGAAATTGTGTCATTGTTGTCTGATTTTTTTTTTTTATCTTGTACTGTTGATTGAACCTAGGGCCTTAGCACTGAGCTGCAGCCCCATTCCCCCTCACCTCCCCCCTTTTTTTTTAAAATTTGAGACAGAGTCTTGATAAGTCACTAAATTGCCTAGGCGGGGCTTGAATTTGTGATCTTCCTGTCTCAGCCCCTTAGAGTGCTGGAATTGGAGGCATGCTCAGCTTCCAATATTTTTAATTAGAAATCACTGTCAGTCTGATGTTTCCTTGTGAGTATGTTATTTTTCTCTAGTTGCTTCCAAGATTTCTTACTTATCTTTGTTTTTTAGCAGTTTGAATCTGATGGGCTTAGTCTTGATTTGCATTATATTCATTCTGCTTGGGGGTTTTCATTTCTTTTTGAATCTATAGATTTTTGTTTCATCAAATTTAGGGAATTTCCAGCCATTATCTCCTTAAATATGTATTTTTTTTTCCTATGAGTTCTATTTAGCATGTCCTTTTGTGACTAAATTACATGCTAGACTTTGTATTATTGTCTCACAGTTTCCTTGGCTATGCTTATTTTGTTCTATTTTTTTGTTTGTATTGGATAATATCTATGGATTTATCTTTATGTTCACATGTGGTTTTAGCTATTTTCTGCATTCTGTTATTAAGCTTGCCCTATGATTTTTAAATATAAAATATTATTTTTTAAAAGTCCTATAATTTCTAGTAGGTTCTTTTAAAAGTAGTTTCTATTTCTCTGCTAACATTCATATCTTTACAACCATAATGCACGTATTCTCCTTTATCTCACTGAGCAGAGTTAGATCATTTAAGATCCTAATCCTTAAATTAGAAAATTCTAAATCCTAATTATGGTATCTCGATTATCTTGGGTTCATTTACTGTGTTTTTTCTCTTCATAATGGAATCATTTTTCTTTCTTTTTTCTTTCTTCTTTCTTTGCCTTCTTTCCTTCATTCCTTTTTCTTTCTCCCCTTCTTCCTTTCTTCCCTCCCTCCCTCCTTCCCTTCCTCCTTCCCTTTTTCCTTTCCTTCTTCCCTTCTTCCCTTCCTCCCTTTCTTCCTTCCTTCTTCCTTCCTTCCTTCCTTCCAGAGGCTTTCCTGTTGCCTAGGCTGGTATCAAACTTGTGGGCTCAAATGATCCTCCTATTTCACCCAAGTAGCTGAGTAGTTGGTACTACAAGCATGTGCCACCATGTCTGACTTTTTGTTTTTCTAAAATGTCAACTAGGTTTGGATTGTGTCTTGGACAGGGTAAATGTTATGTTGTGGACACTCTACATTGTATTATTTTCCTCTCTGTGTGTGTGTGTTTTAAAGCAGATAACTAATGAGACAAAATGCATATTAACCTTGCATGGCAGCTCAAATTTCAAATTATTTCTTTCATCTTTAGTTGGGTTATAGTTATTTATAAGCAACCCTGCAAATGTGTAGTTCACAGATCAGCTAGAAATATGAGCAGAGATACATAATTAATATTTCCTCCTCTCTGGCTCTCTTATAGCTCCCCCTCATTTTCTAGCAGCTATGGTTATTATAAACTGTGTACTTTGTTATTTCAGGTTAAAAAGGATTTTTGAATGATGTTGGAGTTTTAGCCACTATGTGTGGCATCCCTCACATTAAAAGCCATAGCAACTCGGAGGTATGATAGACACTGTGAAATGATAGGAAACCAATGAAGAGTAAAGGGCTTCTGGGATGTGGGAAAAGAGAAGGGAAAGGAGAAATTTTGTATGCATGTATATACAGGATAGTTAACATGGTTGTTCTTCTGTCTTCTATTT
>NW_004955438.1:15572853-15588740 GCF_000276665.1 Chinchilla lanigera
CCACACAAAGTACCAGCCCTGCCACACAGCATGAAGTTAGAAATCAATTACAAAAAACTAGTAAGTATATAGATTTGTGGAAATTAAACCATACACTCTTTTTTTTTTTTTTGGTTTTTTGGTTTTTCTCCGGTACCGGGAACTGAACTCACGACCTTGCACTTGCCAGGCAGGTGCTTTGCCGCTGAGCTAAATCCCCAGCCCCGAGAATTCTTGTCTATGTACATAAGGGCAAGAATGTTCATTGCAACTTTTTTGTAATAAAAAGTGGAACTAATCTAAGTTTTTATCAACAAGATAGTAAGTAAATTAATTGTGGGATATTTAAACAATGAATAACTATACAGTATTAGAAGTTAATAAATTACTGGTTAGTCAATATGATTAAGTCAAAATGCAACATTAAGCAAAACACAAGTTTAGAAAGACATGTACAATTTGGTAATAAGTACATAAACATGTGAAGCAGGGCTGGGGGTTGGAGCTCAGTGGTAGAGTACTTGCCTAGCATGGAGAAGGTCCTGGGTTCCATGCCCAGCACAGCAAAAACAAACAAACAAAAAACCCCAGCAAAACAATATGTATTGCTTATGAAAATAGACATACATAGTGTTTATGTAGTTACCCTATCTGAAGTTTTATCTTAGCCAAAATTTCAACTCTTTCAGTACAAATTATCTCTTTCCTTACTTTGATAGATTTCTTTTTAGTATTTACAAGTACTCAGTGTACTATGTATTTTACTTTTTAACTTCTTTTGTCTTTCCCACTATTAGCTCCATTTAGTAGAGATACTTTTTCTCATTTCACTTTAGGATTCCCAGTTCTTAGAACAGTGTTTGGTATATAATAGGCACTCAATAGGTGGTCACTGAACAAATAAATGAATGAATAAGATATAAGGACATAGTTGACCACAAATTCAGAATAATTTTTATTTGGTTAGCTTTTTCCTTTTTTTTTTTTTTTTTTTTTTTTGGTTTTTTTTCGTTACCACCGGGAATTGCGCTTGCCAGGCAGGCACTTTTGTTTTTGAGAAAGGGTCTTGCTATGTAGTTTAGGCTGACCTTCAACTCACCATAGCCTATGCTGGTCTCAAACTTATGGTGATCCCCCTGGCTCAGCCTCCCAAGTGCTGGGATTACAAGTGTACATCACCATGCCTGGCTTCATTTTGTGTTCTTGAGACTGGGTCTCCCTGTGTAATTTAGGCTGGCCTTGAACTCACTAGGTAGTCCATATTGACCTCTAACTTGTGGCTATCCTCCTGCCTCAGCCTCTTGAGTGCTGAGATTACAAGCATGTACCACCACACCTGACCTAGAATAATTTTTATATGGTCTTTTAATACCTCTGAAATGTTTTATTTTGAAATGTAAAATATCTAATGCAATACAACAAAACATTAACATCTGATGGGTAATTGTAGTAGTGCTCATGACACTATTTTTTATTTATTTATTTATTTCCTTTGGAATGCTAGGAATTGAACTTAGAGTCTCATGCATGGTATGCAAGCACTTTATCACTGAGGTATACCCTTAGACTCCCTTTTTATTTTTATTTATTTAATTTTTTCCAGACCCCCTTTTAAAAAAGGAATTTATTTTTGAAGAACTTCATTAAACAATAGAAGAAGCAAAATAGTGAAGATTTTGAAGAATATTATATCAGAGAAGTCAAGGTAAGAGGGAATTTAGAAAAGCAGCGGAAAGATATTTCAGCTGCTGACATTTGTCACCAAGGGATAAAGCATTTGGCAAAACTGGTTTTGTTTGCAAACTCTGCATCCGGTGACAAACACAACTCATTCACCTGTCCCACACAAACATGGCTATCTATTTCAAAATTTTAGAACATAATAAGTTTGTGAACCGAAGTACCATTGTATCAATTAAAGAAATAATTTCAGGTTTTCAAGTGTCTGAAACAGTCAGAACTGACTTGAATGTATTGGGTTCATTTAACAACTTGAGCAATATTGCCAAAACAGCTTACCAGGAATTGTTCTAGATTCCCATAGTATACTCATTTAACCCTAGCAATGGCTTTTGGTTTTGACTATATATGACCATCCTTCAGGTGAGGATATTGAGGCATAGAGAAGTTAAAGGACTTGCATAAGATCACACAGTTTATGAGGCAGAACTGAAATTCAAACCTAGGCTAAATTTGGGATCATGACCTTAATAACATTATATTCTCTGTGGGGTAATGGGAGGCATAATGACATATGGCAGGATGGGTAAACAGATTAAGGGAGAATAGTTTTCCAATTCATACTTTGTCCTTTGTTTCTGTGTTATGCAAAATACCTCTTTTCCCTTAAAAAACTCAATTACTATTTTCTTTATCAGAACCTCAAGTTTCCCAGAAAGGTCTAAATAAATCCTTGAACTTTCTTTTAATCATACAAAATGTTTGTCATCTTCTCAGAACTGTTCATTACATTCATATTATCTTCAGAACAATTCTGATTTATTTTTGTACCAGATTACCTCTGCATCATCATTCTTCACAGGATAATTTATCTCTGAAAACTGGAACATCTCCTTTGGCTGCGTTTTTGGGGATGAACAGTGGACGAGAGCCCTGTCAGAGAATCCAGCATGCAAGCAGTGAGGTGAGGGCATCCAGTCACCCTGATAAGGCAATTCACTACCCCTTGGGAATATTTTTTGCAAATACCATGAAAGTTGGCCACTGTGTTCATCATAATAGGCAGCTTCTCTGTTGTTTGTAGGTTTTTCACCTGGCTACTGAAAACATCTTTTCTTGATATTTGTTCACAATATTTTTCCTAATTGTCAAAGATTTCATTTGGATATTTGGTATATAGCATGCAGAATTTACTATTCTTTCCCCTAAAATACAGATTTTTTTTTTGATATGATGTACAAACGTTGACTTAAGTCAATCTTAAAAATCACCAGTCAACTTCTAGTTGCTATAGGTTTTGCTAAACCACCTTGTTATGATCACTTCCTCCTCAGCTTTGACAAAGTAAACTAAATAAAAACGCTCATAATGGTTGGCAGCTGTATAGTACCTTAATTTTAAAAGGACTTTCACATCCATTATATATTTGACCTCCTCAATAACTGTTTATGTGACAGTTATTGGCAGGCTGTATTGCTCCCATTCTACAGATAAAAAAATTGAGGTTTAGGGATACTAAAAGATTAGTTCTGGGGGAGTGTAAGAAATGGGTTTTGAGTTTGATTCTTTCCTGCCTCCAAGTCTAGGCTCAGAATGCCTGTCCACTTTGTAGAGAACTCTTTAGCATCTTCCTATTAATATGCATGACGCTCTTTTTTGTTGCCTTCCATTTCTACTGGCTTCGGTTTCCCAGAAGAGGGGCTTCCTAAAGTGCTGGTGTCCAGACTGGACAGTTGCAAACAAGCACACCTGGGTTCTTCCTGTCTCCAGTCTCTCGTCTTCCTCCTCTATGGCCCTTCCAGTTTCACCATCCGTGCATCTCTTTTCTCTAGCCCCAACTTCTCCAAGACCCCCCCCTCCCCCCGGCAGTGAGACCTCCCATCCCTAATTATCCGCAGGAGAGCCCATCCGCTAGGGGAGGCGGAGGGCACGGACCGCAGCGCGCGGGGAAGCCATGCTGAGTGTTACTTCTGCATTTCCTTCCTTGCGGTCCTCTGGAGCATCCTCGCCGCCCTCCGGCCCCAGTTCTCTCCAGCCCGCCCCGGATCCGCCTCCTTCTCCTTCCTCCCGGCGGTTGAGGCGAAGCGTGGGACGCACCTGTGTCCCTCTCCGGTCACCCCGTTGAGGCGCTGGGGGCTGCTCCGGGAGCAGGATTTACAGGCCCGGAGAACGCCAATGGGAGATCCAAATGGTCGGGGACTCCGGCACTTTAAGAGGCTTTTCTCTGGGAAACACCCGTCCCCTCCGAGCGCCTTATGAATGGAAATACTCCTCCCCCGGTCGAGCCCATTTTCCCATTTCACCAGGAGCCGCAGCTCGCTCTCTCCTTTCGGTCTCCCCGCCCACATCAACGCGGGCAGCTCCAGGAGGGGACGGACAGGAAGCCTTTGGCCGCCTATTAAATCCCACCCATTTCTCCGGGGGCGATTTCCTAACCTTCCGGGACCGAATTCTGCAATTTGATGTGCGTTTTGTCCGAATGGTAGCGACACGGGCCTAAGGGAGGGGGAAAGCGAGGGGGTGGGGGGTGGGGGGTATGCGCTCTTTTCCTCGCAACATCGCTGGCGGAGCGAGGGAGCTCACAGGACACAGATTTTGGGGCAAAGCCTTTCCATCTGGACAGCACCATGTCCACCAAAGCGGAGCAGTGTAAGTAGCAGCCGGCCCGGCATTCTGGCCCGGCCTCCGGCTGGGAGCTATCGCAGTTGCGGCGTTTGCGGCTGCTGGGAGACCTTGGCATTGTGCTGGTGCGGGGGTGGGTGCTGAGGTTGGGGCGGGTGGGGGGTGGGGGTGGAGGCGAAGGTGGGGGAGGGTGGACGGTAATGGAAACGCGGCGCTGTCCCCGGTGCTGAAAAACAATGCGGTCTTCTCAGGCTTGTGGTGGGGTTTCGCAAGACTAAAAGACCCTGCGAAATGAAATTGAAATGGGGTCATTCTCGGGAAAAGAGACCTCGTATCTTTCAGATAAACATTTCAGTATCTCTTGTTGGAGTGGGGGAAGGGGGCAGCGGCAAATCAGGGGCGGGGAACTGTCAGTTGCAACCAAAGCCTGCCTGGCCTTCTGAGCATGCCCAGTTCTTGGTGCTGGAGCCATCGGGGAGTTTGAGTCTGCAGTTTCCACTTCGGGTTGAAGAGGCAAGAAGGGATAGAATAGGGAGGGAGCGAAAAGTCAGGCAGAATTCTGAATTCAGTACAAGGAAAACCAACTCACGAATACCAATACTAATGCTAGACTAACCACAACCATGAGGTGCTTACAACAAAGTGAAAGAGGTGCTGGGAAAATGATCTAATTATTTTTCAAAGAGCAGGCTTCTTTTGTAGGACAGCTCACACAAACTAAAAAATAGCACAGGAAGGTTGTGGTTGTCCCAGTAATGACTGG
Organism: Chinchilla lanigera; assembly: GCF_000276665.1. Lineage (NCBI taxonomy): Eukaryota > Metazoa > Chordata > Mammalia > Rodentia > Chinchillidae > Chinchilla > Chinchilla lanigera. The sequence goes on from NW_004955438.1 coordinate 15,577,898, forward strand.
CTGTGTTCTTGGTCGGAAACAACCTGCTAACTCCTTGTGGAGAGAGGAGGAAGTTTCTAAGATAGTCCTCATAATCTTTCTTATGGCAGTGTGCACTAGAAGGCCTTGGGTATGCACTTGGTAGACTGATCAATGTGATACATTTTCCTGAGTGCACTGGAGGGATTCAGGAGCTTAAACTTCTGGTTGTAAATAAAGGATTTTTTTTTAAGCAATAAATTTTAAAAAGTAACCCAGAATTTATTCATCTAAATGACCCCCGTTTCTTCCAGAGCAGTATATTCTTATGTTGCTAATGCTGTCCCTATTTAAAAGTCCCTGTAATTCTTATTTGGAATGATTATGAAAGCCATTTTATGAGACATTTTAAGAGATCTTGCATATGATAAACTGCAGGATAGTATGTCATTTATTCACCAGTAAACTGAAGACTCATAGAATTCCCAGACTGATAGTTTTTAGCAAGAATTGTGCCTGCCTGCCTACCATCCAGTGCTTGTACCTCTTTACATTGTTTCTGGAATCTAGAAGATTGGAGTTTGAATCCTAGTTCTGCCTCTGTTTGACCTTGGGCAAGAAAATTGACCTCTTGGAACTTTAGTTCCTCATCTGTAAACCTGGGGTAATAATGCTGATGGGATTGTTGTGATTAAAAATGAAAGAATACACATGAAAGGTTTAGTGAGCCAGCACACAGCATATACTCAATAAATGATTTCTCTCATACTGACAAATATTTTCCACTTAAATAGTCCATCTCTTCTAAATGGTAGGAAAACTTTTTTGTGTGATTTTTTTGGCCTATTTCCAAAAGTGAAACATATCCTCACAATTAGATTCTGCTTCTACAGTGGCTTAAAAAAAACAAAAACTGGATGCATTCTCTTCTGAGTAATAGTAACATAGTTGGGACCAGGGTAGTATTTTCCACTGGAGAATATCATATGCTTGGACATTTTATTATAGTGTGGCTGTTTAAAAACCCACTACCTGTCATTTGATTTTACAGTTACACATATTACGTAAGTAAATTCAGGTTAAAGCCAGTGAATATTGCTGTTCTTTTACTGTGTTTTCTCCCTTGTTACATTTTTTACATACTCTGGGTGTTTTGTCTTGTCTTTTTTCTGGACAGTGAATGCCAGAATGAATAAAATCTCTATGTAGACTTGGTTGTACAGTGCAACTTGTAGACTTAAATGACTGTTTTAGATTTGTTTGCAAAAAAAAAAATATTTTCATCTGTCAAGGATGAAAGATACTGTATTTGGAGCAACAATGTGTGGATTTGAGTTTTGCATATTCTTCTGATTAACTGGGGAGACATGGTGTAATTAATTTAATAGTTTTGTATCTCAGAATTTCCATCTGTAAAGAATAATAGTGGTAGCAGATATCTTTAATCCTAGGGTTGGAGGGCAAAGGAGGTAAATGTGAGAAAGGCTGTGAAAAGGATAAGAATGTTTTGGGTGTTCTTTAAGTGTTTTCTTTAGAGTAAAGATAAGTTAGAAATCTTTTTTCTTTTCCTTTTACATGCACCGATGTGAATGCACTGACACTCCAGTGCATATTACGTACCTGAAAATAGAACAAAAATATGAAGAGCTGCATAGTTGATGTTCATGAAGGATAAATGCATTTTAGAGGAGAAGTTATATCTTGGTGATAGTTTATCCTTGGACTTGGTAGGAGTAGGCTGGGGGACAGACAAAGAAAAAGGAGAACCATGAGATTTTTCTTTTCTACTGGGTGTGAAAATCACCAGAAGGGAATTTGTTTCTCCTTTGCATTTAGGAGCATACACAGTACCAAGAGGAAGAGTTACACTTGTGAACCAAAGGGGAAGAGTTATGCTTAATATAATTTCAAAATATTATTTCTATTACTCTTCCTGGAGCCTCTTGATGTAGGCAAGGGTTTCACTGGTACAGGAAGTGGGCATAGTTTGGTTGAACCAGCAAGAGGAATTATTTGTATTTCACCCCAAATAGATTACGTGACTTACCTTTAAAGTGTAATGTATTGCAGAGATTTTAAAAAGTTTTAAAAAATTGTATGTAGTGGCATTTTATGAGGTAGATAAGGTGATGAAAGACAGGCTAGTTTTAGCAAAGATGTAATTTGGAACCTGTTTTTAAACATTCAGTCTATTTCCTGTGCTGTCTGCAGTCATGATAGGTGAAAGCTTCCTAGCACTTTCTTAGGGAATTGCACAATAAATTCTTTCTCCTCTAAATGCTTCTTTTTCTTACAGTCACAATTTACTACAGTGAAAATGTTTATGTAACTGATATAGAATTGGAAATAATAAAAATAAGAAATTAGGGTTTCTTTTATTTGGCATCTAAAGAGGAGTCTAACTTTTCCCAACCCCCACAACTTCCTCTATCTTCTAAGAGTTAAGCTGACTAATCTGGAGTACTTTGAAAATATTTTTTAAAATGAAGCTCTGCTCTTGAGAATAGCAGAATTTACTAAGAGTTGGGCTTCTAGCATCAGATTGCTGCCTCGTTTTGAATCCTGGCTGTGTCTCCTGCAAATTCTGTGACCTTGAACAACTTAACTTCTCTAAGCACTGATTATACCATGTATAAACTAGGTATAGTAATAGCTGTGAAGATTAAATGAGGTGATCCATGAAAAGTGCTTAGTATGGAACTTGGAACATAATGTGGGGTTACTAAATGAGAACTATTATTATCATTATCATCAAGTATGAAACTATATGTTTGTTGCCAAAATGTGGATACTTATAAAGTTTGGATCTAGCCTTCCAAATTATAACAGAATGAAAAGTGACTGTGCTATTATTTAAATGGGACATGGCCTATTAGACTACTCTCCTTTTATTTTCTTTGGGCCTCTTCTATAGTAAGCAGAAGGGGATCTTTGCATTGAAACTCCCTGACTTGATTTGTTTAGCCAGGCATGGGTGATGACCTAAATGACATTTCTAAGTCATGAACTGCCTATCCATCACCTTTTGTATTATAATGACAGTGTAGCAACTGGCAAATGTAAATCTCTTATATAAATATCCATCAAAATGCTTTTCAAATTAACCTGCTGATAATTTAGGTATAAGCTCAAAACAGCTAATTATAGCAATGATGTACATATTTTTAAAGTATTCACCCAACTCAGTATCTTTATCTTAGTAAGTAAAAACTTTTTTTACATTAGAGATAAACACTTTTCAGAGTATATCTAATTAGCGCTATGATTTGAAGTGAACCCTCTCTTATGCATATTTATGGGCCCTATTTAGATAGTTTAAAACTTTTGCCAGGGGATTGGGGCTGGGGATTTAGCTGGGGATTTAGCTCAGTGGGGCTGGGGATTTAGCTCAGTGGCACAGCGCTTGCCTGGCAAGCGCGACGTCATGAGTTCGATTCCTGGTACCGGAAAAAAATAAAAATAAAAAATAAAAAAAAAAAACAAAAAAAAAACCAAAAACTTTTGCCCATTATATGGTAATCATCCTAAAATAGAAAAGTACCTTTCCTTTGAATAGCACAACAATCAATATTCATTTGATATCTTTGCACAACATTTCTAACTTCTTATAGGAGAAATTCTAGTTTTATTTATATATGCAATAATTAGAGTATGGCTGTTAACTATACCTGTGGGTGCAAAAAGAGTAATAGTTTTTAGTTTTTGTTTTGAATTATGTTTCTATGTCATTTGACCCCGGTTGCTTTTCTGAGTGTTCTTACTCAGATTTTTTTTCCTAAGGGCTCTCTTCCTGCCCGTTAGAAATTGGATTTACCCAGGATTCCATCATCAGTCCTCTCTATGTCTCTTTTAAATCTCTCAGACTTAACTGCACCTACTTGCACGGTATCAGTTATCACCTCTATGTGGATGACCCCCAGAAGAATTTTATAGTACAAATATGTTTCTGGAATTAGGGGCCTCTCTCTATCCAGGAATCTTCTGTATATGACAAACTCCTTGTCTTCTGTCCCACACTGTTACTTATTTTGATATTACTAATATCAATAAATGATGCCACCACTTACCCATATCAAAAAATGAAAGTTTTTCCAAACTTCTTTTTGCTATAACTATTCAATAAGCCACCAAGCCCTGTGGATTCTAGCCCATGCCGCTTAATTGCTGTCCTACCTCTTTGCTCTAGTTACAGAGGACTATTTTTTTCAGTTTCTCCAATACATCCTGCCCTTTTTGCCTGATATGCTGTGTTTCCTTCTTTGACCCTCTTTTCTGCCTGTCTGATGCCTACTTATTTCTCAAGATTTAGCTTGGAAGCCTTGCCTGATTCCCCCTTTCTCCCATATGCTTTACTTGTGTGCTCACACTGTATTTCCATAATTAGTTTTCTTGTTTGTTGCTCCAATTTACTTTGTATGCAGATTGCATTGTGTTTAGTCTGTCTCTCCAACATGCAACCCATTGCCTGCAGTACAGTTTGCGCAAAAAATTGTTTCTTGAATAAGTGAAAATAATTGAAGTTGGATAAAATATCTCTTATAAGAAAGCATTACATAATCAAGTTTTGGGACATCAATATGAAGATTTATATTTTTGTTCATTTAAGGTTCTGTATTCCTTGCAGTGTGAACATTGTATAAAACTCATGCTTTCTAAATGTATTTTTAGGTAAATAAGACTACAGTTGTCTAAATTTAAAATATATTCTGTAAGTCAAATGTTATATATTTATATAACACATTACACTTTTACTGAACATTCATCATGGTTTTTGTTCTTTTCTAATTAGCTAAATTTTCCTTTTGTTTCTATATTCAGCGTAATTATGATTCCTAATTGGCAGGCAATCTTAGTACATAGCCCATTGTTTTTCCTTAAGATAAAGCAAAAATATTGGGATGTAGTTTTGCTTGGATTTTGTTTAAGTTTTCTGTATCAATTACTCAGCCAGTGAACAAGATTTAAATTGAGAATCTCATTTTGCAGAAGCATTGTGTTGGAAATTTATACACATTATTTCTTATGTTCTGAAAATATATGGATAATGCTGCATAAATATATACTTAGAAATGAAATGTTTATTGCATAAAAAAGTACAGTAAGTAAAAATACCTTTCTTTCAATAAGCTGGCTTCCTGTAGCATGGAAAGGGCTTCTAGTTCACTTAGAAGTTTTAGGTACTTTCAGTCTATGTGTTCTATTTCTGTCTTGTTTTTTCCTTCTAACCCTTTCAAGAACAATGTTCCTAAACAGCACACAGATTATATGTGAGCCTCATTTAATATTTGATGTGGGATTAAAATTGGAGGGTTCAATTTTAAGCATTTGAAGGTATCTCTCACTTTTATAGGTCCTAGAGACTTAGTCTGACACACAAATAAAATGAAAGGATGGGTGTATAAAGGATGAGTGTATATACATATACATGTATGAATATATGATGTCAATTTTAAGAATAAATGAGCTTGTCTCAAATAGAATTAGATGATAACTCATAATCATATAACCAAATTAGTATGCCAGAGTTACCTATATTTTAATCTTAAACTCCTTAGCAAGAACACTAGATATTTATTGTTTGTACCTAGTATGTGCTAGATACTTTGGACTATATTAATTTAGTCTCAAAATAGCTTTGAGAGACAAGTGTTGTTCTTTTCTTTTCTTTCTTTTTTTTAATTGTCTTTTTGAGACAGGGTCTTACTGTGCAGTTTAAGCTGGCCTTGAGCTCACTTTGTAGCCCAGGCTGGTCTCAAACTCATAGTAATTCTCTTGCCTCAGCCTCCCGAGTGCTGGGATTACAGGTGTGTGCCACCTCTCCTGGTATAAGTGTTGTTACATTGGTACTGTGGCTATAACTCTTAAGTTATAACTCTAATATCTTATTTTCTTGTTTAATCTTACCATCAACCAACCTAATTGTGGGATTTAGTATTTCTCTATTATAACAGCCTTTTAATTTATTTTCCTCTGTCTGCCTTTTTTTCTATCACATCTCTTGTTTCATAGCTACCTGAATAATCTGTCTAAAATACAAAGATCAAATGTCATCTTGTTCTTTAAAATACTTACATAATTTCCCATCTACTTTGACCTATATTAGAGGTTCACTTTTTAGGCAGTACAGTGAAATCTTCTTACCCGATATTTGAAATAGATGTAGAATAGATGCTCAAAATGTTCCATGATAGCATGAAAAAATTTCTTAGACACTTTCATTTTTATAGCACCATTTAAAAGTGCATTCCAGGTCTTCTTATGTCTTCTTTACAATGTGACACTTGTGAAAGGACTCACTGCCTAACATATACCCAGTATAGTGCAGAATAAATCCTTGTTTAAAATTGTAGATATTTGTTTAGGTTTTTTTGCGTAGTAATATCAAGTCGCTGGCCTACTATAAATGGCAGATCTGTGCCATAGGAGTAGTTGTTAAGCCTATTTTACTTCATCTTGTCTGTAGCTGAAAGATAATCACTGTGTATTAATCTGCTAGGGCTGCTATAACAAAGAATCACAAACCACGTGGCTTGAAACAAGCTTATTTTCTCACAGTTCTGGAACTAGAGGTCTAGAATTAAGATTTTGCAAGAGCTGTACTCTTTCTATGAGCTTGAGGGAAGAATTCTTCCTTGCACTTCTCTTAGCTTCTGGTGGTGGCTAGTGGTCCTGGGTATACCTTGGCTTGCAGCTGCTTCATTCTAGCCTCTGCCTCTATCTACAAGTGGCCTTTGTCTCTATATCCAAATCTCTTTTTTTCTTAATAAAATCACCAGTACTTCTTTTTTTTTTTTTTGAGCTAGGGTCTTGCTGTTCACTTCAGATTGGCCTTGGACTCACTATGTAACCCAGACTAACCTTGAACTCAAGGCAATCTGCCTGCCTCAGCCTCTTGAATGGTGGGAATACAGGTATGTACCACAGCAGTTGGTGATTTAAGCTCATCTTAGTCCATCTTATCTTGATTAAATCTGCAAAGATGCTATTTCAAAATTAATGGTCACATTCAGGAGTTAGGAACTGAACATATTTTTTGGGGAGGGACACAACTGAACTCATTACAAACTTCATTGAAGTTTATTTGTGTCATTTCATTCTTACGTCTGATTCTGTTATCCAAAATATTAGCTGCCTTCCATTAATTTTTAATCAGTTATCAAAATAATATGCATTCTTATATGAAGTGACCAAAATAAAAATGTTGTTGAGGAAAAAAGAAGCACAAAAACCTTGTGACATGTTATTAAATAACTTGCTTCAAGTTGGTTGTGAACCATTGGTCAATATATTTTGGATATGACAGTTTTGCTAACTACTAAGCCAGTCTATTGTGGTTCCACTCAATCAATATTTCATCCTCTTGTCTCTTATTCAATAGATATTTATGAGGCCTACAAGTGTTGGGGACTGTACTGGGCTTTACAGGGGATTCCAGGCATGTTTTCCAGGGCATCATTCTTTGTAGAGATGTAGACACTCTCTTCAGCTTTCTTTGATACTCTGTCTAGATCACTAAAGAAATAGGAAATTGAAATGAACTTGGCTTGACTTATTTATGGATAGACAAAAGTTGTTTCTTGTGACCATTGTTACTGTTTTTTTAAGCTAGAAGCTAATTTTTTTAATATGGAACACTTCACGAATATGCGTGTCATCCTTGCTCAGGGGCCATGCTAATCTTCTCTGTATTGTTCCAATTTTAGCACATGTGCTGCCAAAGCGAGCACTAGAAGCCAAATTTTTGTAGAGAATTTTATTAGAGTCTTCGCTTTTCTCCAACCTTATTTTTAATTTTTGTTTTTCTGGATTTCTTTTTTAAATTCTTCCAATTTAAATTATAATCAAGTTGTATAGCTCCAGAAAAAAACTTTATTGTATTTTTATAACTATCACATTAAATTTATAAAATAACATGTAGGAATAACTGGCATCTTTATAATGTTGAATCTTACTGTCTAAGAATGGGGTATGCCTTTCCATTTGTTCATTTTTGTGCATTTCCAGGGATGTTTTATAATTTTCCCCATAGATTTTGGAATTTCTTATTCAGCTTATACTTGATATTTTCTTTTGTCTTTTTTTGCCATTATAATTAGTGTAAATTTTTCTTCTGTCTTAGAGTTTTTATATATTGAAGCTCTTGGTTTTCACATTCTAATTTTACAACTACTGATTTTCTTTTTGTAGTCATTTTCTATCTATTCTTTTCACTTTTCAAGATATGTAATTATTTGTCAACAAATAAAAATAGTTTTATCGTGTGTTTTAATTCAAATTTTATGCTTTTGGTTGCTTTCTGTTTTCTAATTGCATTGGCAAATATCTTCAACACAGTGTTAAATATAGCAGAGATAGTAGGCGTTCTTGTCTTGTTTTTAACTTTAGTAGGACAGCCTCTGGAATTTCTTTATTAAGATATTCTTTTGGACTGAGGCACTATGTTGAGGAAGTATCCATCCATCCATTAAATTCTACTTTATTGATTTTTTTTACCTTAATGGATATCAAAACTAATTCATTTTCTGTATCTGTCAAGACTGTAAAATGTCTTTTAATATTACTAATAAGTTGGACAGGATTTTCTCATATTTTACTAAGAAATATTATGTCATTGATAGTAATAAAGTGAGTTTGTAAATTTTCTTTCTTTGCTGTGGAATAAGTAGCGTTGTGGTTATCTTATCTTTACAGTTTGTTAGAGTTCCCCCATAAAACTGTCTGTCTGATACTTTTTCTATAGTAGAACTTTAATTTCTTTCTCTATGTGTCTGTGACACTTACTTCATTTAGATTTTTTGTTTCTTCTGGAGTCAAACTTGGTAAGTTTTATTCCCTGAGAAATTATGCATTTCATATAAGTTTTCAATTTGTTTACATAGAATTATGCAGAAGAATCTCTTAGAAGTTTAAAAAAATTCCTTATTTTTATGTTTATTTTCTTTGTCATTTCTAATGCTGTATATTTAATGTCATGTATTTGTGCTTTCCCCCCGCCTCCTGCTTTTTTTTTTAATTGGGTTAGATAGTGCTTTGTCTATTTCATTGATTTTTTTTTCTCCCCCAAGGGAAAGACTCATTTTTTGGATTTATTAAGTCTACTGTGAGTTTTTTTTTGGGGGGGGAAGCTCTAAGTTAATTTCAGCTTTTATTATTGATTTTTGTTTATTTTTCCTTATTTCTTGGTTTTATTTTAATATTCCTTTCTAGATTTTGCACTGGCTATTAATTTATTTTTGTTTTTATCAAAATAGGCATTTCATACAATATCTTTTTCTTAGATATTTCTTTTAGTTATAGTCCAGAGATTCTCATAATGTCAGGCTTTTATTAGGAGTATTTTCTAGACATTTTGTAGTGGGATTTGTATTTTGTCTTTGACCCAAAGTTTATTTAAAAATATGTAAACTTGCATGTGGAGAAGGCCTTTTAAAAAAAATTTTGTTATTGATTTCTAGTTTTATTGCTTTATGTTCTGCAGAAACTATATTATTTTGAGTCTTTAGAACTTTGAGGTTTTCTTTGTGTGCTATGATTTGATTTTATAAATGTCCCATGTGTACTTGAAAAGAAATTATAATTTCTATTATGGATACAAGAATATCAGAGTTTGACAAATATTTATATGATACTTAATTATGTTATTTAGCTCTTCTATATCACTAATAATTTTTGGTTCCCTTGATGTTGGATCGTGAGAGGTATGTTAAAGTCTTCTAATATTAGTGTGTTCTGTCTATTTCTCCTTGCATCCTCTAGAGGTTACTGCTTAATGGAAGTTATTGCTGTGCTACTGAGTGCATAAATGTTGTATAATATCCTCATTTTGAATTTCAGCCTTAAGCATTTTATAGTATACTTCTTTATATATTTAGGGCTTTTTGATCTGAATTCCACCTTACCATCATCAAGATTATGACCTGTTTTCTTTTTGTGTTTGCCTGGCATATATTTCTCTATCCTTTTAACTCTTTTGAATCTTTTTGTTTTAGGTGTATATCTTGTATTCTGCATAATGTTGGATGTTGCTTTATTAGGCAATCTAAAAATCCTTTTCTTTCAATAAGTGAGTTAAACACATTTATATCTATCAATATGATTAATGTGTTTGGCCTCAGTTCTTATCATATTGGTTTATTTTTGTCTCTATAAATGCTATTTTATTAAAATGTGTTTTATTTGCTCCTTTGTTCTATTCATTAATGTTATACTAGTATCTTGATATTAAAGCATTAGTCCACCTTTTTTGGGATTAATTGGTTCTCTACATTGTATCATAATGGAATTAGCTTGTAGTATTTTCTTCTCCTGCCCTCTTTCTATCCTAGTATGATATAATATCCCTTTATTTCCAATTAATGCTTTTTACAAAATCATATCCATAGGCACTTCTAATTTTTAGTAATTGTGCCATGTCTACCGTATTATCTCCCTTATAATCATGGTTTAGCTTTGCTCTACAGGTAACAGTTATAGTTAATACCACTCATACTACTGTCTCTCAGTACTTTTGATTGTCTAAATCTCCTTTTTTAACAGATTCCTTAGGAAGGCCCACAGGATCAATATTCCTTGTGTTTTGGCAAGTTTATAAGATTTGTTTGCAGCTTTATACTTGAAGGTCAGTTTGGGTAGATATAAAATCCTTGACTTACACTTCTCTTACTTGAGTATCTTAAACTTGTTTGTTGTTGGGATCAAGAACTGGTGAAAAGTCTGATGAAAATCTTGCTTTCTTTCTCTTAATAGTGGCTTAATATTTTTGCCTGGTTCCCCAAAAGATTTTTTATTTTTCTTTAAATTAGCTTTCTAAGGGCTGGGGATATAATCCAGTGGCACAAGTGCCTGCTTGGCAAGCACAGGGTCCTCAGTTTGATTCCCAGTACCA
>NW_004955438.1:15588840-15605992 GCF_000276665.1 Chinchilla lanigera
TTAGAGTTTTCATGCAATGTTCCTTTATTAGTCTTTATTAGTGAACTGGCCTGTTCATGGTGTTCTACCTGTATGTAGACATGCATTTAGTCTTTAATTTGAACTGTCAAATATAAATAAAAAGTTGACAACATTTGATTGAATATTACCTTATTTCTCATAAATCCTACTTATTCATTTATAAGTACAAACATCTAACTACATATTTTTTTTGAAACATATTCTCAGTAAGTTGTTAAATTGCCCAAATTGGGCTTGAACTTGCAGTCCTCTTGCTTCAGCTTCCCGGAGTGCTGGGATGACAGGTGTGCATCACCACCACACCTGGCTTACATTATTATGTCTTCCAGTGTACACATGCCGAAGTACCTACATATTAAAATGTATATTGGTTTGTCCACTTTTTGCTAATTATGTAAATAGGTGCATATAATAAAATTCAACCATTTTCAAAGCAGATTGTTGAATTTTACTAAGTATATGCATTCATATAATCACTGTTATAGTCAAGATAGAGAATAGTACCCTTACCTCAAAAGTTGTCCTTGTGTTCTTTGCCTTTGATCCTGTTTGTCTGCTCCCATCTCCAAGAAGACATTGATATTCTGTCATTCTAGTTTTGCCTTTTGTAGAATTTTATATAAATGGAATTATTCAATATATAGTCTTTCCTGTATTAGTCAACTTTCTGCCACTGTGCCAAAATACCTGAGATAATCAACTTATAAGAAGGAAAGGTTTATTTTGTCCCATGATTTTAGAAGTTTTGGTCAATGGTCACTTGCCCTGTTGTCTTTGGCCTGTGGAGACAGTCTGTTGGGAATGTGCATCATAGAAAGTTGCTCACCTAATGATAGCCAGGAAGCAAAGAGGGGGAGGGTAGCAGGGTCCAGAAAAATCCACTTTACAGGCATGCCCTCAGTGACCAAACTTTCTTCCAGTAGGCCCCACCTTTTAACGGTTCCACCTCTTCCCAGTAACGCCATAGGCTGATGACCAAGCCTTTAATACATGGGCCTTTGAAGGACATTAATCCAAACTCTAGCAGCTTTTATTTAGCATAATGTTTCTGAGATTCATTCATGTGGTTGTGTTCATTAATATCCATTCCTTTTTATTGCTTCTTAGGATTCTATGGCATGTGTATGTTATAATGTGTTTGTTCACTCACCAGTCAGTAGAGATTTGGGTTCTTTCCAGCTTTTAACTATTAGGGTTTGCCTTATAGTATGGTAAGTAAATGTTTAACATTATAAGGTATGACCTTCTAATTTGCAGAGTGGCCATATCATTTTGCATTTCCACCAGCAATATAGGAGAGAGGTCAATTGCTGCACATATTCACCAACACATGGTCTTGACAGTCCTTGTAACTTCAGTTAGTTTAGAAAGTGTGTAAATGGTATCTCACTGTGCTTTTAGTTAGCATTTCTATGAAGACTAGTGATGTTGAGTATCTTTTCATGGACTTATAGAATGTTTGTGTATCTTTTTTTGGGCAATATCTGTTATCATCTTTTGTTCATTTTTATTGGATTTTTTGTCTTCTTTTTAATGAGTTTTAAGAGATATTTATGTAATCTGGATTCAAGTTCTGTAGTTTGAAAAATTTTGCTTCTACTCTATCAACTTACTTTTGCATTTCTTAGGTCTGGCTTTCCAGAAGTGAAATTTTCAAACCATTCAGAGTCTGCCAAAAAAGAATGTATACACACTTCAGGAAAATAAAAACTTGTACAGATTTTTTAATGCTAAAGTTATTGAGACATCATGAGTTTAATACAAGTTACCTTTGGCCTCTGCAATTACAAGAGGTGCTCAAAGTTGTGGCTGCTAGCTTCCAGACATTTATTAGTACTGCAAACTGCTGCTTGGGTAACCTTGGTCATTAGGATTGCTGCACATGGATTTTCAGTTTCTTCTGTGAGGGCTGGCAGTGTAGTTGGTTTTCTGCAATACAGGACAATTTCTAGGTCCCCCATAATAGGGTAATACCATCTGTTGAAAAAATGTCACATCATTTTTCTTTTCCTGAAATATATACATTTTTTGTGGACTCTCTATAATTCATTTAATCATTTTTTTCATCATTTATACTTGTATTATCCTATTTAAGAAATCTTAGCCTAGTTTAATGTTGGCAGTATTTTCTCCAATGTTGTCTTCTAGTGTCTGATAGATTTTTTAGCTTTAACATTTAGATCTATGAACATGTTTGAGTTAATTTTTAGGTATGTTCTGAGATAAAGTTGAAGGTTTATTATTTCCATGTGCAATATTCTTTTTTTCTAGCACAACTGGTTGCAAAGATGATCTTTGCTGAATTGTCTTGGAATCTTTGCTGAAAGTGAATCAACCATACATGTGTGGACTTATCTCTGGTTTCTATTCTGTTTATCTGTATGTCTGTTTTATTTTTATTTTTTTAATTTTTAAAATTTTTTTGGTTTTTCTCCGGTACCGTGAACCGAACTCATGACCTTGCACTTGCCAGGCAGGCGCTTTGCCGCTGAGCTAAATCCCCAGCCCCTGTATGTCTGTTTTAATAAGCAGTCAGACACTGTTTATTACTGTTTGTCTCTATGATTTATTTTTCAAAATGTTTTAGCTATTTTGGATCCTTTGCTTTTCATATAAATTTTAAAATTAACTTGTCATATTTTTTGAAGGAAATAGTTTTGTGTTTTGGTCTATTGATCGTTTGGGGGGGATTACTATCAACATTAAATCCTACAATTTTTGGAATGATATGTACATATACTTATTTAAGTCTTATTTAATATTCCTTTGCAATGTTTTGTACTTGTCACATCTTTCTCTTTATTTTTTTATTAGTAGATTTATAGCACACAATTTTTACATTTCTTGTGAGAAGTTGGGTCATGTACATAATATATCTTAATTCCTTTTTTTTAATCCCATTTACCTTCCCGCCCCTATCCATCTCTTGATGCCCCTTCTTTTTTTGTACATGTTTGCAGTACATGATGCTTACCTTTCTTATGTGGAGTTGGTACGTGTGCATAACACATCTTAATTCCTTTTTTCATCCCCCTTTCCTCTTCTCCATCCCCCCTTGCTTTCCCTCATTCCATCTCTTAATCCTTTTCCCTTTTGAGAAAGATCTACTTCCCTACTTCCTATTATCTTATCTTTTATTTTGGTCTTTATTTGTACTTTGGTTTTCTCATATAAGAGAATCTAAGTGTGAATTTAAGTTTGTGTGTCTGATTTATGTCACTTAAGATTATGGTTTCAAGGTGCATCCATTTTCCTACAAATGACTCAAGTTAATCTTTATGGCAGAGTACTACTCCATTGTGTAGTACTCTGGTTCTATATGAATTTTAGTATTGCTTTCTCCAGTTTTGTAAGAATGTTGTTGGAATTTTGATTGGATTGCATTAATTCTGTATGTCAGTTTTAAAAGTATGACCGTCTTGACTACTGGTTTTGCCTATCCAGGAATAGGGGATATCTTTCCATTTTCTGATGTCCTTGTTGATTTCTTTTTGCAGAATGCTATAGTTTTCATCATAGAGGTCTTTCACTTCCTTAGTTGGTTAATTCCTAAGTATTTAATTTTTCTTATTACTATTGCGCATGGTAGTTTTTCCTAATTTTTTTTTTTAGTAGGTTCATTGTTAGTGTACAGGGATGCTGCTGATTTTGTGTTGATTTTTTTTTTTGTCTTTGTGAGACAGGGTCTCGCTATGCAGTTCAGGCTGCCTTGAGCTCAATTTTTAGCCCAGGCTGGTCTTGAACTCACGGCACTCCTCCTGCCTCAGCCTCCTGAGTGCTGGGAATACAGGTGTGTGTCACCATGCCCGGTCTTGTGTGTTGATTTTGTATCCTGCTACATCACTGAATTTGGTTATTAATTCTATGAGCCTTCTTCATTGTTAATTGCATTACTTTGGATATTTTACCCTTTCTCTTTTTCATGCTTAGATTGGCTAAGATTTTGCCTATTGTGTTTATTCTTTCAAAAAAGAAACTCTTTAATTCATTCTTTTTTTTTTTTTTTGGTCTCATTTCCTGAATTTCTTCTATGATCTTTATCTTTTTTTTCCTTGTATGAACTATGGGTTTGTATGCTTTTTATTTTTCTAGGACCTTGAGTTAGTTCATCATTAGGTTATTTATTTGTGCTCACTCTATTTTTGTGATATGGAGATTCACAATTATAAACTTTTCTCTTAGGATTGTTTTCATTGTGTCCCATAGGTATGTTGTGCTAGTATTATTGTTTAGCCCTAGAAACTGTCTTATGTACTCCTTGATTTCTTCTGTAACCCATTATTTATATGAGTATATTGTTTAGTTTCCATATATTTGCATAATTTCTATGTTTTCTTTTGTCAATGATTTGTAGTTTCATGTGCCATGTAATAGTGTGAATGGTGTGATTTCAACTCTTTTACATTTACTCAAGCTTGCTTTGTTGGCTAGTATATTGTCTGTTTTGGAGAAAGTCCCATGTGTTGCTGAGAAGATTGTGTTATCTATTGTTGGTTGGAATACTATGTACCACTTTGAAGTCCATTCGTTTCAAGGTTTTAGTCACCTCTGATTTTTTGTTAATTGTTTTGGTCTAGTTGATCTGTTTATTTGTGATAGTGGGTGTTATGTTTTGGTTCTATATATCCCCTCAAAGCCTCATGCAGTTATGGGGCAGGCTTCTAGAGTTTATGATTGATTCACGGGTATGAGTGCTACACCCACCCTGGGCTGGCAGTTTACATACAATGTAAGGGAGGGAAAGAGGCTACTTGCTGCTGCTCCTCCTCTTTTTGTTCTGGCTGCTTTTGCTGTCTTCCACCACCATGAAGTGTTGCCCTCTGCCATGTGCCACTTGGCCTTGGAGCCAGCCCCAAGTATGGACTGAAACCTCCATGAACTGAAAGCTAAGTAAACCTTTTCTTCCTTAATTTTGGACATTGGGTATTTTGTCTCAGCAACAAGAGAAAGATAACCAAGACAGTGGGATACTGAGGTCCTCCACTATAATTGTGTTTATGTTTATTTGATTTTTAGTGTCCAGTAATACTTGTTTTATGAAGTTGGATGTGCTGTGGTTTGGTGAGTGTGTGTTGATAATGATTATCTTTTCTTGTTGGATTGTTCCCTTAACTAATATATAGTAATCTTCTTTATGTCTTTTGATCGCTTTTGACTTGAGGTTCACTTTGTCTGAATATAGAATAGGTACACCTGCTTTTTTTCAGGTTTCTGTTGCCTGGATTTCTGTTGCATGATATTGTTTTCTATCATTTGATTTTTAGTCTATGTTGCCTTTTGAGTTAAATGTGTTTCTTGTATACAGTACACTGTTGAAATCTGTTTCTTGATCCATTCTGCCAGTCTTTGTCTTCTGATATGGGAATTGAGACCATTCACATGGAGAGTTATTACTGATTATTGTGAACTTATTCCTGTTATTTCCTTATTTTCCTGTTGTGGATTCCCTATTTTTTCCTTCTACGTAACTACTCATCCTACATAGTATATTCATTCTATTAGACCTTTTTTTGTTTCCTTTATAGCACTACCTTTTTTAATTTTAATTTTTTTATTTTAAAGAGAATAGTTAAAAAAAAGAACAATAGCAAAATACCCACATCACAGACAAAAACAAAACAAAGCAAAACATTAAAAATGATACAGGGTTTCAAAACAAAATGATAGGAATTAACAGTGGTTGTTATATTACAAATTGTTATCTTCAATGAAGTTACTTAGATTACCAGATGTAAGAATGCAAGATTGATCAAACCATTAAAAAGAATAAAAGTAGTAATTAAAAAGGACATTAGAGATGACACAGAGTTTTCCTCGACAAGATGGCAGGAATTCACCAGTGGTTGTTATATTGCATATTATTGTCTTCAAATCAGTTGCTCAGATTACCAGATATAAGCATGCAAAATTGGTCAAAATAAAAAAAGGTATTAACTCTTCCTTTCAACAAACCACAAAACATCTGCAGAAACCCATCTGTCCTTCTATATACTTATATATATATTTTGCCTTCCTTCTTTCTTTCTTTTTCTTCTTCTCATCATCCCAGTTATTCTTTCCTTTGAGCAACTTCTTTCCCTTTCATATCGTCTATTGTATATTAGACATTTCATTATTGTTAGCTTCATTGTCTCTTTCTACTTTATCCTTGGTGGTCATGAATTTGTTTAGGTGCTCTTTATCATGAAAGTATCTTATTTCTCCATCAATTTTGAGAGATATTTTTGCAGAATATGTCATTTTGGGTTGGAGATTATTTTATTTTGAGCTTGAAACATATAACTCTAAGCTTTCCTGGCCTTTAAAGTTTGTGTTGAAATGTCTGCTATAATTCCAGTGAGTTTTCTTTTATAAGTGATTCATTGGTTTTCTCTAACTGCTTTTAAGATTCTGTTCTTCTGTTGGGTTTCCAGGATTTTCACTATCATGTGTTGCAGGGAGATTTTGTTTTTGACTGTGGCTACTTGGGGTTCTATACCTCATTTATCAGTATGTCAAATTCTTTTCTCTTATTTGGAAAGTTATTTTGGTAAACGGATTTTTCTATACCATTTATGCTTTTTTCACTGATTCCAGTTAATCTTAGATTCATCTTTTTTGTGTTGTCCAGGAGCTGTTGGATCCACTTTTCAGGTCCCCTTTTTGTTTTTAAGGTATGTCTTATTAATTGGTCACTGACACCAGCCATGTCCCTTAGTTCTGACACTCTGTCCTCACACTGGTCACTTTTGCTGCCCACATTTTTGATAGAATTTTTAATCTTTTGAATTTCTGTTTGGATCTTCTTAATGGACTTTCTTTTCTATGCTGCTCATGCATGTTTTGCATCATTTTGTTTAACTCTGTCTTTTTATTAGTGCCATATTAGACTAGCTGACCATTTTATTTATTTAACCCACAGTCTTACTACTTATATCTTCTGTGAACTCGCCAAGTGCTGTATTGATCTGTTTTGTTGCCTCCCATGATATAATTTCAAATGATTCAGATGTATTGCTTTTGGTTGCCTCCCCTTCAATACCATATGGATCAGCTTGAGGGGTGTTGGGAGTTTTTGGAAGCATTTTGTTGCCTTGTCTTCTCATGTTTCTGTGTCTGTACATTTGTGTTGAGGATTGTGGATTAATTTTAGTGGAAAGCTTTGTTTCTAATATGGACACCTCTTTAGTTAATGTCTACTTTTCAGTGGTGTCTTCTGTGATTAATTATTGGCCTTTGATTCTGCTCCAGGGTCAAACCATCTCCATTTACTTGAGCTATGAAGTTGTATCATATTTAACCCAGTTCCCACTTTTCAGGAATGGAACATAGTGTTGTTAATAACCCCAAAGTAATCCAGATATTGACATCCCACAAAAACCAGTCAATAGCAATAGGTATTTCACCTTGGTTATAGTAATAAAATCAGCATTGATTACAAACTGAATATTGATAAACCCTATGAACCAACAAAAGACCACCCTTAACCATAGAAAAGAGGTCTATAATTGTAGTATGAACACTAAGAAAAAACAAATATTGACCTATTATTGACCTATAGTATATAACTACTAAACGGAACAACTTTACTCCTAATAACAAAAGAACAATATTCAACAAGAATAGCATAATGTTAAATACTTATCTAGAGATTCCTAAAGCTTAGTAGTTACATTAGTAAAGGTAGAGGGGTTAAAGAACTGGCAAATGCAAACAGCAAAATTTGAAAAATTAATCAAGTAATACAGAAGGAAGAGAGAAAGTGAAATAAAGTGTCCTATTTGAGGAGTAAAAGGAACTTAGTAGTGATTGAGAATAGTTGCAAGAAAGAATGAACAAGAAAAAGGAGAAAAAAGATAAACACAGAAAAACTGAAATACAGAAAAGAAGGAAGAGGAAAAAATTGAAAGGAAGAAAAAGAAGAGATAAAAGAAATTAAAAGAGGGGAAAAAAGAAAATAAAAACAATTTCCCAAAAACCCAATGAAAGAAAGACAAAAATAATACAAGATAGAATAATCAAAAAAAGATTGAGTTGAAAAAATTCCTCTGTTATTGAATGAGTGGTTTCTTTCCGAGATCTAAACTCTTGAGATCCAGCCAATCATGATTGTCTACGATTAGCTTTAAGGTTTTTAAGGGTTTTGGAGATGCCCTCCCTGCACTAAAGGGCCCTCTATCTGCTTCCCCCAGATTAAGGTTACCCTTCAAGTTAAGGCATGTCCTTGCCTTTGTTGGTAGATGGGGCGTATAAGCAGCCCTCTGGTCTCTACTACATTTAGGCTGTGGAGTGTGGGCTCATGTGGGCTGTTGGACTTAATGTCTGCATTCAGTCTGGTTGCTCCCTTCTCTCCTTGGGCATTGTCTCCTTCCAGGATCAAGTCAGTTGATAAGCTCTCACCCCTGCTGCCCCTTGTAGTTGGGAAGCAAAATGTAGGGCTGGCGTGGAGTTGATGGGTGGTTATGCCCTTGTGTAGTGGGCGCTGTGCATCTGACAAGGACCTGCTTGCTCAAGTGGAGGAGGAGTGCCATTCTTTTGACTCCAGTGTCCTTGCTAGTGTGGAGGAAGGGTGCTTCTCCTTCCACTCAGGGCTCTTTGTAACTTTTTGAGATGAAAAGTAGAGAACTATATTTTTCGCTTCTCTCCTTGGGCACTGCCCTCACCCATGATCAAGTGGGTCAGTCGGTTGGGCCCTCTGTGGTCGGGTCCTCTGTGGTCTTATGCTGAGGGAAAATAAAATGCAGTACTAGCCAGGAGTTGATACGTGGTCATGACCAGGATGTGGAATCCATAGCTAGTGGCTGCTGTTCTAATTGTGCAGCATGTACTTGTCACATTTTTAATTATGTTCCTAAGTATTTTTGTGAATGAAATTGCTTTTCAAATGTCATTTTCTAATTATTTGTTGCTAATAAATAAATATAGTTGATTTTTATATGTTTGTCTTATATCCTGAAGCCCTGTGACACTATTTATTTATTTATTTTTATTACTTAAGGTTTTCAACACCCAAGATCATGTTTACATGTAACTTTTCAATCTGTATGCCATTTATTCCTTTGTATTGCTTTATTGCATTTGCTAGGACCTCCATAGTAATGTTAAATAAAAGTGATATGAGTGGACATCATTACTTTGTTCCTGGTTTTAGACAAAAAGCTTTGATCCTTTCATGATATTAGATCATCCTTGCAGTCCTGAAATAAATTCCATTTGGTTGTAATATATATCCTTTAAAAAGTCAGTGAAGTCAGTTTGCTAATGTTTTGTTAAAAATTTTTGTTCTTATGTGAAAGATATTTGTTTTGATATGAGTTTTATTTTCTTATGATGTCTTTGGTTTTGGAATTAGGGTAAAATTGGCCTCATAAAATGAGTTGGAAGTCTTCCCCTTTCTATATTTGCCCAAAGAGTTTATATAGAATTAATATTGATCTTTACTTAAATTTTTTAAATATAATTTACCATTGAAGCCATCAGCATTTGAAGGCTACTTTTTTCTCTTTTTGTGGGAAGGTTTTATATTTTAAATTCAATTTCTTCAGTCTATATAGTTTAAGTTTTTCTCCTCCCTTCCTCCCTCCCTCCCTTTCCCTGCCCTCTACTTCCCTCCCTTCCCCTCCTCCTCTCTCTCTGGTTTTAATTCCTTCTTGGGTAATCTTTTGATATGGAGGAAAACTAACTCAACTCATTTTTTCATACTGTATGTTCACAACGCAGATCACTTTTCTGACATAAAAAGGTGTAAGGTTTTCTCCCTACCAGTAAGTTAATTCTACAATTCAGTTTTAATACTATCTACTGGGAGACCTCAGAGGATGAGGGCTCATTCTCTAGTACAGGCTCCCTGCCTCACTTCAGATGACAGTCTCAGCCCAGGTTGTTTTACCTGTGCTTCTGCTAGATCAGGTATAAATCAAACTTATACGCACCCTCACAGGTTTAATTTAATTTGCCAGAGCTGGCCACAAAACCCATGTTTATGAGTTTATTTTAAGGGTATTACAAAGAATACAGATGATGAGATGCACAGGGCTGAGGTATGGGGAAGGGACATGGAGTTTCCATGCTCTTCCTGGGTGCTCCTCTCTCCAGCAACACACACAGGTTCTCTGGAAGCTCTGTGAACTCTCTTCTTTAAAGTTTCATGGAAATTTCATTACGTAAGCATGTTTTAAGCATAGACAGCCATGTAGAAATATTAGAAAAAATAGGTGTGAGCTGATGCCAAAGGGCTAAGAGGGGAACCTAGAAAGCTTATTCTGATTTTCTTGGCCTCTTTGTGCAGCACTTTTTCCTCCCAGAAGTAGGTCAGGACCCCTTCTGAAATAGGGGTTTTAGGACCTAATGTCAAACAAATTAAGGCAGAGAATTTCTAAATGGCCGGTTTCTAAAACAAATGCTGGGGGAAGATTAAAGAAATTCTGGTTTCTGTAGTCTGTTATGGGAACAAAAAAGAGCAAGTGAAAGGAGGGTAGGAGAAGGTCAGGGGGAGAAAAACAGGGAGAGGGAGAGGAGAGGGAGAAGGACAGCGATTTTACTTCTGAGGCCCAAAGTGCCGCAACTTGATCACACACAAAAAAAGTCCTCGGCATCACTCATCTGAAGCTGTTTCAGGGATAAAAGACAAAAGAACAAATACTTTAACCTTAATGTTCTAGTCATATGGAAAATAACAAGGGCTGTGGGAGTTAAGGAGCCAGGAACTATTGAGAGAGAGAGAGAGAGAGAGAGAGAGAGAGAGACAGAGCTCTCTCTCTCTCCCTTTCCCTTTCCTTCTCATTCTCTCTGTCTCCCTCTCCTTCTCTCTCTCTCTCTCTCTCTCTCTCTCTCTCTCTCTCTCACTCATCAGTTATAGTTGTGTCTTTGAAAGAATTTGTTCATTTTGTCCTCCTCACAGATTTGCTCATTTGTCTGTTTATTCACATAAAATTGTTCGTAGCATTCCCTTGTTATCCTTTTTTATAGTTGTAGAATTTGCTCCTATGGTCCTCTTTTATTTCTGATAGTGGCAATTAATGCCTGTCTTTTTTCTTGATTTGTCTGGTTATAGAGGTTTGTAAATTTTATCAATCTTTTCAAAGAAGCAACAACTGGATTTGATAATTTTCTCCATTTTTCCTCTATTTTTTGTTTTAAATTTCTAGACATTTCTTTTCTTTTGTTTGCTTTGAGTTTGATTTGGTCTTCTTTTTCTAGTTTCTCAAAGTGAAAGCTTGTATTACTGAATAGAGACCTTTTTTTCCTGTGCAATATGAAGGCACAAATTTCTTTGTAAACCCTATTTTAACTACATTTTAAAACTTTGATAGTTTATATTTTTCTTATTACTCAGTTCAAAATATTCTCCAATCTCTCTCTCCCCCAAAGTTTGTTTAGAAAGTGCATTGTTTAACTTCCAAGTATTTGAGATTTTCCTGGTTATCTTATTGTTTTTTATTTCTAATTTAATTCCATTTTTGTCAGAGAATATATGCTATGTGCCTTTACTCTTTTGGCATTTATTGTGACTTAATTTATGGCCCAAAATATGGTCTATGCTGTTCAACATTTTAGGTACAATTTTTAAAAATGTATATTTTGCATTTATTGGATGAAGTGTTAATTTTTTCTGTGCCTTTATTGATTTTTGTCTCATTTTTCTTCAGTTATTGATAAAAGCCTGTTAACTATGACATAGAATTCATTTTTCTTTTTAAATTTATCAATTTTTCTGCATGTGTTTTGAAGCTCTGTTGTTGGGTTCATATGGATGTTGTGTTTTCCTATTAAATATTCCTTTAATTATTTTAAGTAACTTCTTCATCCTTGTTAATACATTTTGTTTACAAGTGTGTAACTTCACAATTTGTCCCCATTCTCTATACTTGATTTATGGGGTTACCTTGTCACCTAGTTTTGTTGTAGATAGTGTCAGTGGGTCATTGGTTTTGTTATTCTGATTGATCTATTTTTAATGAAAGGCTGTGTGCTGACTCAAAACCAATACCAGTGCCATTGACCTCTTTCCAGAACCTTCCTCTTTCATCATATTTAAGCCTATTCTTTTTAGATCCTTAATCCATATCATCTAGTATTTAATACCCACTTCTTGACTAAATGGCTATTTCCTTTAGAACCAGGCTTGAGACTATTCATTCATTTTCTGTTTTCTTTAGTAAAGGAGTGGTGATCAAAACTTAAATATGGAATCCTTGTGGCACTATTGTGTTTTCCTTAGTTTACTAAGTTTCTGCTTGCTTTTCATGTTTTTGAAATTAAGTAATATAGGTTTTGAATAATATATACTCAGAAGATGAAACTAAAAAAATCAAAAGAATGAGGGATAGTAGAAAAATTCTATCTCCGGTGAGCGAGGAGGATAAGTCAGAGATAGATGCAGAGAAAATAAGAAAATATCTTCTAATCTGAGTGGTAGGTAAGTAGACTTGTAATTTGGACAAGTATACACAACTTTTGGACTGTGTACACAGTTATATGCTCTTTTTATATCATGGAGATATGCTAAACAGTCTCTGAGATACAATTCGGGTTCCCTGAGAGCCCTCCCTTCCTCAGGTCAAGATTGAGTTCTAAGAAAGAAGGACTCACTTCTCTTGGGAATTTGGTACTGTTATAGCATAGGGGAACTTCTGGAAAAAATGTGGTGTGGGAGTGGGTTGCTTTTTTATTTGTTACTAGTACATGTTTTCAGTATATAGTATTTACATTCTTTGTGTGGAGTTGCTACATGTACATACCACATTTTTAAAACTGCTTTCCCTCTCTTCCCTTTCTCTTCCCTGCATCTTTTGATCCCTTTCTTATTTGAGGAACATCTGTCTTCCAACTTCGTATTATCTTTTATTTTGCTGTGTATTTGTACTTGGGTTTCTCTTATAATAGAAACGTGCAATATTTAAATTTGTGTGTCAGGAGTGGGCTTTTAAAAAATTTTCTGCTTAAACTTAACATGAGCTACCTCTAGCTCTTAGAAGTAGTTAAAAACAACACTTCTGTGGAGATAAAGTGGGTTGGCTGTTTGAGGATACTATGGAGAAGAGTGGGAACTTGTCTAGCTCAAGAACAAGTAAGAACCTGGGCTACACTTGGCCAGGGATTGTGCCTTGAGTTAAAAACAGAATATGTTGGATGTGGGGCTCTTGATGATGACAACTTTCAACAGTTTGTCTCTTGAGTCATCTGCTTCCAATCTTGATTGTTTGCCCTCTAAGCCTGATGTATAACTGGGTCTTCCTTCTATCAGGAGAAAGGATGCATATGTGAAAGTCTGAACATGATTGTATTCTTGATTTGCTGTTTGTTTGAGTATAGGCTTCTACTTCATGAATAATTTACTTTCAAGAATTTGAAGGTGTTTCATAAATGTGTTGCTTTTAAGAAGTCAAAGGCCATTTTGATTCTTGATCTTTCCTAAGTGATGCAAAACTTTGAAAAATATCTAAAAGCATGTAGAATTATTTCTTTGTCCCAGTTTCTGATATTTTGTAATGATATACATTTTGTAATGATATACATGCCTAGTTTTATTGTGATGGACACTTTTAATCTGCCACTAAATATTTCTTAATTTTCTTAATGATTTTAATCTCTCTGATTTTCCTGTTGTCTTTTCCTTATGTTCTGATATTCTGATATTATATCTCTTGGACTGATGATTTCTCCCTTACTTAGTCTCTCTCTTTGCTGTACTTTGAGGAAATTCCTTCAACTGTATCTTCTAGCCCTTCTATGGATTATTTCTGGAATTGTGTTTTTAATTCACAAGAACTTTCTTATTTTTGTTTTCTCTATGTCTCCCCCACCCATAGAATGTCAACATTCATTAACATGTAAGTGTCCTAACAAATTTGTAAGTTTTTTTATTTTCTTCTTCCACATGGACTCTTTTTCTCTAAGTTGGTTTTCTGTTTATCGGTCTATTCTACATTTAGAGGCTTTTTTTTTTTTTTTTTTTTTTTTTTAGATGATTGGCCATTCTTTACTGTTTGTTTACTTAAGAGTAAGGACTGAATTAAGAAGCTGACCTGAGCATGTTGGTGGGCCATTGGTTGGGGGATCCTCTGGTATTACTATTTTTAGATCTTTACTTTTTGGTCAGATTGATAGAATGAGGAAGGAAAAAGAAGAAGCTTCCCATTTTCAGCCTGAAAGCTAAGAGTCTGGCTCTTAGGTGTTGAGGGACAAAGTTAGTTCAGCTCTGCTTTCAGCATTTACAGTTCATATAAAATCTCTTGGTTTATGTTGTTTACCCTCATCTTTAAATGTGTATGATTTCATCCATTATGGAATTACTCCAATAAATATTCTTTCTAAGCAATGAAGCAGAGTTGGGAAGAGGTATCTTCTCAGGCATGTGAAGTGTGGGAGAGAATTTCGGGTTCCAGTAGCTCTTAGACATTTTCATTTACCCCTCCTCTTTTTACACATCTCCTACCCCTGCCACAAACCACAGCATCAGAGATCCATATCTGTTTGTCCGTAGCTTTCCCTGCTGTTGGCCTGGGGTTTGACTTTCTCTGGCCTGATAAATCAGCTGCTGCTTACCAACTGGCTTCTAAGCTTCTAAAGTAATATTGTTTTCTTGCCTATTCTCCTTTTCCTCACATTAAAGAAATCCTTTTGCTACAATTGAGTGTAGTTGGGTATGCTTTATTTTACTTTGTAGTCTCAACCTCTTTAAATTTATCAGGTCTAGAATCTTTTTGTGCTTTAAATCTTGCTTACATAGAATCTCTTCTGAGAGACTTCAAGTCATTCTATGTAAAAAAGGCATTCCTTAACCTCATGTTTATTCTGTATTTTAGTTCCTTGTATATTTCTTTATAGACCTTTTGAAAATACTAATTGTCCTTTTGATTCAGTTTTCACATTTTCCTGTCTGCTCCGTGAGAACAAAAGCTGTAGTCATGTTATATACTGTTTTATTCCCAGTATTTGGTGCATAGTTGATCCTCAGCAGACATTTGCTGACCAAGTGAAAGAACAAATTATACATGGACTGAATGAATTCTTTTTTTTTAATTTTAAAGAAAATAGTACAACAACAACAAAAAAGAAGAATAGCAAAATTCAAACAACACAAAGCAAGGACCTTAAAAATGATACAGGGTTTCAAACCAAATGATAGAGATTAACTGTGGTTGTTATATTACATATTGTTATCTTCAACGAAGTTGCTCAGATTACCAGATAGAAGAATAGAAGATTGATCAAATCATTAAAGGGAATAAGAAAATAATAATTTAAAAGAACATTAGAGACAATACATAGTGTCACTAGGCAGGATTGTAGGAATTCACCCTGGATATTATACTGCAAATTGTTGTCATCACATAAATTGCTCAGATTATCAGATACAAGCATGCAAAATTGGTCAAAATATTAAAAGAAACTTTTAAACATTAACTGTTCCCCTCAGCAAACTATCAGACACCAACAGTACAGTTATGCCATCCTGTTGGTGTCTGATGGTTTGTTGAGGGGAACAGTTAATGTTTAAAAGTTTTTTTTAATATTTTGACCAAATTTCCGTATATATATATATCCATATATACATATGGATATATATAAAATGCCTTAGTACTTTCTTTTTCTTCTTTCCCTCACCTCAGTTGTTCCTTCTTTTGAGCAATTTCTTTCCCTTTCTTATTATCTATTGTGCATTTTGGGTTTTATTTACTCTTTCATGTTCTTACACCAGGAAGACAATGTGATGTTTACATATGTGGGTCCGATTTATTTCACATATGAGTATAGTCTCTAGTTGCATCCATTTACCTATAAGAGCCTCAAGTTTATCTTTTTTATAGCTGAGTAATACTCCCTTATATAGAAATACCTCATCTTTTTTATCCATTCCTCAGTTGATGGGCATTTGGGTTGTTTCCAAGATTTAGCTATGACAAATTGCACTGCTATAAACATGGGTACTCATATATCACTGTGGTATGATGTTTTTAATTCTTCTGGAAATATACATAGAAGGGAAATAGCTGGAGTAAGTGGGACTTCTAATCCTAGTTTTGTGAGGAATCTCCAGACTGATTTCCACAGCAGTTTCACCAATCAACATTCCCACCAGAAGTGGAGAAGTGTTTCTTTTTCCCCACAGCCTCTCCAGCATTTGTCACTGGTTGATTTCTTAATGATAGCCATTCTTTGTGGGGTGAGATGAAATCTCAGTGTTGTTTTAATTTGCATTTCTAGAATGACTAATGATGTTGAACATTTTCTCATATATTTATTCGCCATTAGTATTTCTTCCTCTGAAAAGTGTGCATTCATCTCAGATGCCCATTTTTGGATTGGGTCTTTGAATTTTGGGGGCCTGATTTTTAAAATTCTTTATATGTTCTAGATAGGAGTCCTTTGTCTGAGGGGCAGTCGGATAAAATTTTGTTCCCAATTTGTGGGTTTTCTTTTTACTCTGTTGGTGATTTCTTTTGATGTGCAGAAACTTTTCAATAAGGTGAGATTCCAGTTTTTGATTCATTGAAGTATTTCCCGTGCAGTTTGGTTTTTGTTCATGAACTGTCTGCCTACCCCTGTGTATTTGAGAGTTTTCCCTACTTTTTCTTCCAGTAGGTTTAGTGTTTCTGTTTTGATATTTAGATCTTTGATCCATTTTGACTTTAGTTTAGTGCCTGGTGATAGACATGGGTCTAGATTTAGTCTTCAGCATGTGGAAAACCAGTTTTTCCAGCACTATTTGTTAAAGAGGCTATCTTTCTTCCAGTGGACATGTTTGGCCCCTTTGTCAAAAATAAGGTGGCTGAGTGTGTTTGTAGCTGTGTCTGCATCTTCTAACCTGGTCCATTGATCTTCAGGTCTGTTTTTTTGCCAGTACCATGCTGATTTTATCACAGTGACTTTGTAGTATAATTTCAAGCCAGGGATTGTGATGTCTCCTACCTTTCCTTTGTTTCCTAGGATTGCTTTTGCTATTCTAGGCTTCTTCTGGTTCCAGAGGAATTTTAGGAATGTTTTTTCTGAATCTGTGAGGTATACTGATGGTATTTTAATTGAGATTGCATTGAATCTGTACAACAGTTTTGGGAGTATGGCCATTTTCACAGTGTTGGTTCTTCCTATCCATGAGCAAGGAACATCTTTCCATTTTCTGAAATCCTCTTCGACCTCCCTAATGAAC
>NW_004955438.1:15606816-15698706 GCF_000276665.1 Chinchilla lanigera
TTTTGTCTTTTGTCTTTTCTTCCAGTACCAGGAATCGAACTCACAACCTTGCACTTGCCAGGCAAGCGCTTTGCCGCTGAGCTAAATCCCCAGCCCCAAGATCATTCCTTGTTTCTTTTTTTTTGTTTGTTTTTCTCCGGTACCGGGAACCGAACTCATGACCTTGCACTTGCCAGGCAGGCACTTTGCCGCTGAGCTAAATCCCCAGCTGAATGAATTCTTAAGACTGATAAAATTTTTGTCAGTTTTCTTATTTGTAAAAAAATAATGGCAGGATAATAAAATTAACACCTACTTCATAGTAATGCAAGGCTTGTAAAAGTCAAAAGAGTAAAGTTCTTAGAACCATGCCTGGCATATAGTAAACACTAGAAAAGTGATAGGAGTTCTAAAAACAATCTTCAAAGACCTACACTTTTATATTTAATTGTTGTTTAGTTTTGGTTTTGTTGTATGATGTATTGATATATTCTTGAGTGTTGTGTAGTGTGCTCTGAATCAACAGTACAGCCGAATTTTAGCCCCAGGTCAATTATGAACGTCTGCCTGGACTTTAGTATTGTCATGGAAGAGGCTGTGCTTCCCCCAGAAACCAGGAGGCCAAATATTCCCCAGAAGTTATCCACATAGCCAGCTATTTAAGGACAGTGCTGGCTGGCTACGATTCAACTTCTTTTTAGATTTAATTTTGGAATGTCTGCATCTTCTTAGGGAGCAGAATTTATTTTCAGCATAATCATTTTCTTTTGAAATTGAACCACATTGATTGGCTAGATGGTTGGTAATTCAACTATGTCTTGAGTGTTGAACTTAGCTGTTGAAACTTAAAGAACAGTTCATAGTCATCAGCCTTTGTTTGTCTCTGAAGTTAATGAATTTATACCAACTAGCTCCTTAGTTCTCCAAGATCAGATGATATTGGGCACATTCAGGGAAATGTGGCCTTAGATGCTCCTTGGTTCTTTAAAAATCTATGACTTTATAAACAGAGAGTCAGTACAGTTTAGCAGCAAGAGTAAAGCATTTTGCTAAATCTGCATGTCTAGGTTTTTATTTTCTTGAACAGACCAGTAATGTTTTTGTTTCCCCTTCCCCTTGAAGTTTCAAGTAAAGTATTCAGATGTTTTATCAAATCACTTAGGAAATATAAGCTTGTGAGTCACCCTTTTGATGGGTTGTTAAGTGCTTAAAATTTGGAATTAGATTCTTTCATTTCAAAATCTTGATTTTGAGAAAGCTGACAGTAAATTTTAAAAACAAGTTTCCATAACATAATCTGATTGCATCAAAGTATAATAGAGCTTCATATTTCATTTTGAATAATTACTAATGTCCAACAAACACTGAGCTTGAAGAAAATTTACTGCTTTTATTACTTTATCCATCACCATGAAATGAATTTGACTTTCATAGTTCATAGGTAGAGTTCTCTAACCAGTACTGGTTAGAAAGCAGAAAAAATCTTCTCTTTTGTCTTAAGTGAATTCCCCCTTTCCCTTTTTAATTGCAAATGCCTTCTCTCTGACGAATGAAGTGTGTCTGTGCTTAGACTTTTTCCAGCTGTTGAGTAATTAGGTCACACTAATTCATGCGTGAAAGCTAATTGGATAAGTTTATGTATATGTGTATTTTTAATGTGCTAAAAATGTGCAACGGGCCACAGCTAGTTCAAGCATGTCTCTTTGTAAATGGCATATCAGAAACTGACTCTATTATTTTTGTCTTATGTGACCTTGGGCAAATTCCATTTTCTCTGTAAGTTGGAGTTTTCTCAGTGGTAACAAGGAAATAATAACAATACAACCATTGCTTTTATGTTCACTAACATACAGTAAGCGTTAAAATTTAGAATTATTTCTAGTTACATGACTTTCTAGAGGTTGAGGGTTATTTTTTATTTATTGTTGGTTTATTAGCATCTCAAAGTCCTAGTCAATCAATGTCTAATGAATGAATAAGAGCACTGATATCCTTTCCTTTCCTTTTATTTGTTGCTTAATATCTAAGATATTCTCTACAACTCCTGACATACTATTTTTCACAAGTTAAATGCTCAAAAACTTAATTGAATAGTGTATGTAGAAGTACTTTGAAAAATGCAAATGGTTATACAAATGTAATTTGTAATGATGCTGTGGATGATGATGGTGATGGTGTTGGTGTTATTGGAATTTGCTTGTGAAAGAACAGAAGTGTTCTTTGCTAACATTTCTTGTCTACTGAAAGTGCCAAGTAAAGTTTGCCATTTGGAAATAAAACTGAATGAAAAACATCTGTGGCAGTATGCAAATATTTGGAAGAGTGGAACAAGGCACTGTGTGACATCTGACATCTTTGGATTGTTTTGGCCCTGTACCTATGTATATCCTTTCTCTTTACCCTTCATTTATATCTTTTGTGAGTTTTTGCTTTTAGTGAAAGAGGTTGACCTTCTTCAAGAGAGTAACATTCTTTGATCAAGGATTTGCAAAGAACTGTGCTTCTCTGCTAGAACTTCCAAACAACACTTTGTTGCTTTATTGCCCCTACATCTTCATTTCTGAATTTCTTTATTATTAGCTGTTTTTATTTATTATTCTTAAAAATGTCAGTATTTGAATATATAACAGAATTTTAGTATCAGATGCTTCAGGGGAACAGATAGAAAAAAGAGAGAGGAGAGAAGAAAGGGGAGAAGGGACAGAGTAGAATGAGGGAAGGAAGAATAGAGAGAGGGGGAGAGAGGTTATACTTGATTTTATTGATACAAGATCACTGCTGTGTTTACTGCACTGCTTACTCCATTTTAAGTGACAGAGTTTTAGATTGAGAAAGTAAAAGGAGAAGAATCCACATAAAATGGCTAATTGTGCTAGTAATTTATTATCTTAAGATGTGCTACTCAATGTGCTAAGTAGTTGATATATGTAATATTTTAAAATTCTTGTAGTAACCCAGTGAGATGGGCATCATTACCCTTATTTTATAGATTAAGAAATTGAATCTGCTACTTTACTCAAGTTCTCATAGTTAGTAAGTAAAAGAGCCAGAATTCACATGAAGCTTGAGTATCAGTTTTATTGTGGTCCTTTTAATTTCCTATATTCTTAGACTCTATTTTTCCATGAGTGAAGTGAATTTTTTCTGTGTGTTGGAGATGGGAAGGGGAAGAGGACTAAGATGACTTTTATAGTAGCTGCAGAACATCGTAGATATATAATGAAGCAGATGATGCAAGGTTTGGAGAAGCTGAATGTGGGGTCAGAAATGGAAATATAGAAATTACAATTAAATTAGTGTCTGGTCCTACATAAATGTTAGCTGAATGCATGGATGGATGGATGGATCAAACAACTCTATGTACAACAAAGCAGTCTAGAATAAATGTTCTTTGGTCTCACTCCATCTTTGTAGGTATGATCCCATTCTCACTTATTCAATCACCTTTCAGCCAGAAGAACTCCACATCCAAAATGGATAGTGGTGGAACTGAGAAGCAAGTGAACAGGTAGTTCTTATAGAAAAAACCTGTTATTTCTATAAGTAGTAGGAAGAGAAAGTAGAGAAAATTTTAATGTCAAATCTAAGATTCAAAAGTAGTCAGTGAAGAGAATATAAATTCTAGACTGCTTTCTTGTACAAAGAGTTGTGTGATCTATCCATCCATCCATGCATCCAGCCAACATTTATTTAGGACCAGACACTAATTTAATTCTAGGTATAGAACATATAAAGAGATACTTTGGAATATCCAGTTAAGGAGACAGCCAATGAGTTAAGAGTTAATGCAGTGATAAATATCATGATAGAGGGAAACCCTGAGTGCCCTGGAAATGCTGAGGGACTACATCTAATGCAGCAGCAGTAGGGAAGGTTGGTTATATAAAGGTGAAGCTTTGAAGGATTCTTAGAAGTAGCTCAGGCAGAGAAGAATGGTTTGCAGTCCTGTAGCAGAGAGTGTGTGCAAAACCACGGATGAGCAAGAGCATTGTGAGTTGGAACTTTTCTGAATTAGCATGGTTGAAGCATGGCATGTGTGGCAAAGAGCAGAAGATAAAGCTTGACAGGTGAGCAAAGGGCTGTTTTTGCTGGCTTCCATATTCTAAGCTAATTGCATTTTAGCCAATAAAAGATGATAAAAATTTAAATGTTATAAATATTACTGTGGGTATTATGTGGAAAAAGGATCAGAAGGGAGTCAGTCTAGTTATTATAACAAGCTAGGAAAGAGGTTGTGCAAATTTTGATTAAGGTGATATCAGTGTGGGTGAAGAAGAGAGTAGATCCTTGAGATGATTTCTAATCAAAATCATTAGGACTAATAAATAGAAGTGATTGGTAACGTCAGTTGTGAAGTGTGAATAGGAGTTACACAAAATGCTGTGGAGGGGCAAGCATTCTAGAAACTAGAGGGAGGAACATACATAGATGTTTTCAGGCAAAAAAATCCCCAGCTTTGTGTGTTGAAACAATGGCTAAGGACCAGTTGGTCTGGCTAGAGAGGGGTAATGCCATGTAGGAGGAAAGGCTGGGACCTTGTGTGATGGGTTTTGGATTTTGTTCAGAGGGCAGTGAGCAGCCACTGAAGAATTTTTAAGCAAAGGGTTAAGTTGAAGCAGTTTTAAAAGTTTAAAAGATTTCTAGCCGCTCTGAGGAGAAAGAACAAGAGAGGCAAGACAGTCCAGAGGATGAGTTAGGGGGCTTTTACAGTCCATCAGGAAATGATGATGCCAAGTAATGTAAGTGAAGAGGAGGAACAGAAGATAGTTTGGAGCTTTTTTGATGATATCATTGACAGGACTTAGTGATGGATTGGATTTGGGGAAAGAAGTGAGGAAATATGGGTGGTTTTTAGAATACTTGGCGTGAGTGACTTGGTAGATTATGCAGATGGTGGGGAAGGTTTCTTTTGCAGGAAATAAGTATTCTGTGTTGGGCATGTTTATTTTGAGGTATTTATAAGATTTACAAGTGGGGAAATTCAGTACATGAGGTCTGTTATTCAAAAGACATGTGCATCTGCGATGGCGATTAACCTTTAAGGGTACTTGGCCCATGGATAGTACTGACAGCTATATGGAAGAATAGGGTAGCCCAAGAGAGACTACTGAGAGAAAGAAATGAATGAACCTTAATGAATTTCATCATTTAAACTTCAAGTAGAGGGGAAGATGGCAAAGCACCTTGGAAGGGTACTTTCCAGTGTGGAAGAAGCTAAGGTGAGAGAGTTTCAAGGAAGAGGGAGGATTTGGCTGATACTAGGGATGTGCTGAAAGGTCTACTAGAATTATGGGTGGGTAGGAAGTGCCCATTGGATTTGGTGATCTGGAGAATTTAGATGATCAAGAGGAAAGCAGATTCAGTGCAGTGGTGGAGGTGGAAGCCAGTCTGGAGAGAATAGAAGAAACAATAAGAAGGAAGAGATGAGAATGTGTACACAACTCTTAAACATATTGGCTTTCAAGGCAGAGGCTAGAAGCTGGAGGGATGTGGAAAGTCAAGGGGAAGGATTTTTTTGTTTGTTTCCTTTTGACAAGAGAGATTCTGGAGGTTGTTTGAGTGCTGATGGGAATGATTTAGTAAAGAGGAAGAGATTAATGATATAAGAAGGCCAGGTGATAGATGGACGCTCTTGTGGTGGGATTGATGTTTGGTAGGAAAAGGAAAGAAGTTTTTTGTTATCTACCACATACTGAGTATGTACTAGTACTGTGCTAAGTAATTTGCACAGTAACTGATATATTACTCACAGTAGCTCTGTGAAGTTGATATAATTACCCCCATTTTACAGATGAGGAAACTGAAGTTAAGTAGAGATAGAGACAAGATCTTAATTTGGAATGGTTGGTTTCAGAGCTCATACTCTTAGCTCTTACTTATAGAATTTCCTCTGTGACAGTGTATTTGTTAGCTCAATCACCATAAAAATATCCTAGACAGAGTTACATGCTAAGAACAAGGCGTTGGGAGGTTTGGTTTCTCTGGAGACATCTCTTCTTGGCTTGTAGATGGCCATCTACCTGCTTGTCCTCACTTGGCTTTTCCTTTATGCTCTTGCATTCTCAATGTCTCTTGAGTGTCCTAATTATTTCTTATAAGGACACCAAACAGGTTGAATTTAGGGGACACCACCATACTGGTTTCATTTTAACTTAGTCATCTTTTTAAAGGCTTTATTTCCAAATACAATCACATTATTAGGTCAGAGTTACAACATATGAATTTTAGGCAAACACAATTCAGTCTATAACAAATGGCTTTTTAAAGTATGTATAAGGAAAAGGGTTGCTATAGGGGCACTTCTGAAGAACATATAACTGTAATTGAAGAGAGAAGATGAAGATTGCAAGAGAAATGTAGTGAGGGCCAGCTGAAGTTGAAGGTCATTTGTATATATCCATCCTGCCCAACCATCTGAGTCTCTACAGCAATAGTCAGGTGTGTGAAGTAAAGAATTAGAACTGTTGGGTGTTTTGATGAGGCTACCAGGTGCTCATGTGGGCTTATTGACCAGTCATATGACCATCTCTTGTGTGCAAAGTTGAAATGCAAATAAGTTTTATTCGCATCCTCAGCACAATTACAATTACTACTTGCCAGGGACCTTTCTGGCTGTTCTCAATAGTTGAAAACATGAAAGTTGCATCTAGGACTGCTGAGATTTTGTTGCATTCACCAATGCACAAATTAGCTTGAATATTTTTTCCAACATGTTCTGTAAATTTTCTTTCATAACTCTCCATTTTCTTCCTCTTTCTCTCCTCTCTTTATTCCTTTCTTCCCCACCATTCATCAGTAACTTACTGAACACCTACTAGGTATCTGGCATGACAGGTAAAGAATCCATTATCTATTATAAATATATGCATATATGTGTGTTTTGTGTACACATATACATATATAAAACCAAATGATAAATACTATTATAAAAATATTAATTCATATGTTCATTTAGTCCTGTGAATATATTGAGTGCCTACTAAGTGCCAGACAGAATGTTAGAGTTGGGACACAGAGATAAGTAAGATATAGCTTCTGCCTTCAAAAAATTTACAACCTGGTTTAAAAAAATAAACAGGTAAGTAAACAGAGACAATTCCTTGTGAATTTGTAAACTATTAGAAGATCTCAAAGAAGAAAATGATTCTGGTCTCTGCTTTCCCATGCATATTTGGATCCACTGAAAGGAGCTATTATTTTTACAAAAGCAACTATAAAAAGAACATCCATTCTTTTCACAAACATTTTTGAATGCTTGCAATCATTGTGTAGTGACAGTTTTAGCTCTTGAATTTTGAGCAAACCATTGGGGAATCTCTGATTTTTCTTTTCTTTTGAGCTTATTGTCCACATTCTGCACTGTCACCAACTGTTTTTCTTAGGTGATGAAATGATTAATGGTATTTCTGAAACACTCTACGGAAACCTGATGGATATTAAAACTTGAGAAAAGTCACAGTAACAAAACATGATTGTAATAGTGGGTGAACAGAGAGCCTACGTTGGCTAAGCAAAAATCTCAGATATTTGAAACTTGGAGCTTTGTGTTAATGTGGGGGTTCCTTGTAATGTGCTTTTTAAAAAAGTATGATGAACAGCAGATGAAAAATACCAAGAAGAAAATGGATTTATATAGATTATATAATTGTTATATTTTCAAGTATCACCTACTTATATCTTACCACAGGAAAAAAATTATTTATAACCAAATACTTACAAAGTTGAGACCATGGATACAAACTTGTTGCTTTTTCTAGAGCTGATTTTCTTGCTATTCAAACTGAAGATATTGTTATCTGCAATCTGGACATTTTTCTGAGAAAATGCTAACCATATAGAAATAGTTTAGGAAGTAAAAGAAAAGCAAATCTGATAAATGGTATACATAGTTTTTAGAATGAATGAATATCCTAATAACTGCTGAAAATTGCTGTGATATCATGCAATGAACATTTACTATGTGCATGTTGACTTCAGTTCAGAATTGTATTCATGAGTATGTCATAGTGGAAAGCACTGGATTGAGAGTCAGGAAATCTAAGTGGTAGTCAGCATTTCCTACCTGTGTGCCTCATTTCCCCATCTTTAAAATGAAATGATTATAGGAAAGTCTTTAAAGTTTTTCCAGTTCTGATACTTTATCTTTTGGTGATACTACGTCCTCCATCTATCAAGAGCATTTTGACTTTCTTTAAGTTGCTTAAGCCAGCATTTCAGTTAGAGTGCAGCGAAGAGCTTATTTCCGTGGGCTATTGGGAACAGCAAGGCCTTGCTTCTCCAGGACTTGATCTGTCTTCTGTTAACTGCTGACAGTGAGCCATACCGTCTAAAAGGCTCCCTTGGTAGCCTTAAAGATTGAAAGGACAAATGGACAATATTGAGAACTCTGTGGAAGAGGAGACCAGAGAGACGTTGATCATCATGGCTCCTTGGGATTTGCAAAGAGGAATGACTAGAACTGGGCCATTCACTACAGCCAGGTCAAAGGTCAGGTCAGGAATGTGGACAATGCTGGTGACTCCAGGTAGGTCTAGGAGGGTAAATAAACCAATTTAGGCCCTCCTGAGTCGTGAGATCTGAGCAGCCAAGCTCAGAAAGCTATTAGGAAGTCTCTTAATTTATAAAATTCCTTGAAAGAGAAATGTGACATTTATTTTTTTGTATCTTTATTACTGCATAATCATTGCACTCTTACTTAATACTCAGCAAATTAATCTATTCTTGACATAGTCATACAGTTCAAGCATTAACAAAACATGCTTTCACCAATATTCATTAATTTAAAAAATCTGATTTTGATTAATGCCATAATGTAATGATTGCAGTAATGTTATTTTTTCAAAAGGATTTTTAGACTATTTTAGAAAAACTTTCAAGTTTTCTCCTTCAATTTTAGTTAAGCAATATTAAATATAACTCTCTGGTGACAGAGGTTTATATCTACTATTATTTTGCTAATAATAAGCTAATTTGGGGACAATTAGAAAATGATTGGAATATTAGTGATTAAGAAAGTAATAGATAATTTGTGAATAGGATATTAAACCAGCTAACTAAAAATAATTTTCTATGCTGAATACAATTATAGTTAAAAGTCTTTGGTAGTTATTTTTATCATGGAATTCCAATAAAAATTTACCTATGTTTCTTAAAATATTGATTAAATTCCTGTATGTAATCATTAAAAAGGATAATATGTATACTTTATACACATTACAAGATGATTCTTCTTCTTCTTTATTTTTTCTTGCTTTTATTTAGTTG
Source organism: Chinchilla lanigera (assembly GCF_000276665.1). Classification (NCBI taxonomy): domain Eukaryota; kingdom Metazoa; phylum Chordata; class Mammalia; order Rodentia; family Chinchillidae; genus Chinchilla; species Chinchilla lanigera. The sequence goes on from NW_004955438.1 coordinate 15,616,060, forward strand.
CTTCCAAGATCCGGTACTTGCAGGAATATCATAACCGGGTTCTTCACAACATTTATCCTGTACCATCAGGAACAGATATTGCAAACACCCTGAAATATTTTTCTCAGACCTTGTTAAGGTAAGCCTTAAAACGTCCTATACTTTGAGAGAATTATTAGGTAGTATTGTTGAATTTATTGGGGTCTAAGTTTTTATTGAAGTGTAAGTTTAAAGGGCGTTAAATTTTCTAGTGCTCTGCCGGAAGAGTCTGGACTCCAGTCCTCTGGGTGTATATAGCAGATTAGACCCCAGGCCTACTTGGAAAAATGGGTTGTTTGGCTGTTGCCTGCTTTCCTCAGTTCAATGTCTTTTTAAGAGATCTATAAAAGATAAGGTTCTCTGGCACTAATACTGTGTTGGCTTAAAAGTAGAGCCTATATTGCTTACAATTAAGAATAGGGCATACTTCGATCTGAAAGAAAATCGTAATTACGTGGAATTATAGGTTCATTACTAGTATGTCCTTTTTCCCTAAGTGTAATATATGGCAATGACAGCTATTTTAAATATGTGCAACACTTCATGTGTTCAGCATGTTTTACAAATGATACTGAAATTCTGTGGAAGACAGGGAAACAAGATACAGGAACTTTTTATACTGTCTACTTTTATTACAAGATGGAGATTTGAGGGGCCTCTTGGCTTCTTTCACACTTCTCACTAGGACAAATGAGCAGGATGAACCTTTCCAGTAAAGGCTTATTTTGGGTTTTTTTTTGTTTGTTTGTTTTTTTTGGTTTTTCTCCGGTACCGGGAACCGAACTCACGACCTTGCGCTTGCTAGGCAGGCGCTTTGCCGCTGAGCTAAATCCCCAGCCCCTTGGGAAATAATGTTAAAAGAGTCAGAAGAACACTTTGCTTTCCAAGGCTTGATCTCTTCCATCACCATGACCTTCTCTCTTCAAATCTGATTTTGGAAGCATATAAATTCACTTGCTACTGTCCCTTTTAACATTATAGCAGTAGAAATTTTGTAGGTTGAACAAATTCAGAATGACACTGGAGTTTATAGTGGTCTAAGGCTTTCCTGTGGGCAGACAGGCTGAAAATTTAGTAGAAAGAAACTTTATGAGATCAAGTCAATAGTAGTCTGTGCAGCTCCCATATCTTTGTTCTCCTTATCCTTTGGAAGATCTTTTTACATCTTTAGAATCCTCACTATACCTGTTCTAGACTGAAGTGATTCTATTTAGCAGATACATAGATGCTAAACTTACATAGTAAGTTTATGACCCTGTTACAAAATACTTCCTTTTTCTTCCAGTTGCAGTAATTTCACAGTAATAATCAGATAAATTTATGCAATAAAGCATCTGATTCTATTCTTTTGAATTCTCCTTTTGTCTTTGAGGTCAGTATTCTCAATGGGAAACACTATCCTTTGTTACAACTTTTGAAAGTTCTCAAGGTGAGAGATGCTTTTCAGTAGGAAGCATTTGTGAATCCCATTTGCAAAGAAACTGTGAGATCCTAATTGGCACTTCAGAGCTTGCCACTTAGGTCTTTGTAATTGTGCCAGAAAGTTAAGAAATTTAGGCTACTGAGGTCATGTTTTCAAGACATGAACATTCTATTTTCTTACAGATCATTAGAATATGATCATAGGTGATAGCATTTGAATGGTAAAACTGGTGTTAAAGTAGTTTGTTCAAGTTGTTGGAGGAGATTCTTGTTGGAGAAGAGGCTTGTTGGAGAAGATTCTCTACAGTTGAACCAAGTCCATTTTCAAAGGGAGGCAACATCAGTAGCAACTACGAGTGGTAATGGTGGCATTAGCTATCATTAGCATAGCAATATTATAAAACAATAATAGCTATATTTGTTAAGGACTGTTCTGAGTGCTTTAAGTGTGTCATTGCATTAAAATACTCATAACTAGATAAGTTTATTATACCCATTTTGTAAACAACTAAACTAAGATACAGAGTATTTAAACACATTACTAGAAGTTACGTATCTAATATTTTAGAATCAGAAATTGCATTTAGTCATTTTCCTGTTTCTAGGACAAAATACCCGACAACTTAAAGGATGAGAGCCTTATTTGGCTCACAGTTTCACGCCATGGTTGACTGACTCCAAGCTGGAAATAGCATGGTGAAAAGACCTATTGGAGAACAGCTGCTCATCCCATGGCAGCCAGGAGAGAGACAGAGAGACAGAGAGAGACAGAGAGACATACACACATAGTCAGAGACAGAGATACAGAGAGAGACAGGGAGAGAGACAAGGAGAGAGAGAGAAGTAGATATATTCTTCCAGGTCAGGATGCTTCTGGTGACCTACCCCCTTTGATGAGGTCCCAACTCTGAACACAAGACATTTGGGAACATTTTAGTCTAAACCATAATATTAATCATATTACAGGGACACTTCTTTTAGTAAAAACTTGATTCGGCTTTTGAGAATGGCAAAATTCATTATGAGATCATAGAGAATTTTTTACATTTTTTATTGTATATTTGTGATACATAATAATTACATTCATATTGGGGAATGATTATATATACATAATTGATATTTTTATATACATATTTATATATCACATCTTAAATCATTTTTACTTCCCCTTCTCCTTGCCCTCTCCTCACTTCCTGTCCCCCATTTTCTTCTCATCTTCACAAAGTAGAGTAGTTTGGCTTACTGTGGGATTAAAAGAGAGGAGTGCTTAGCATAAAGATTTACCATCTTTCCAGACGTTAATTTGAGCCACACCTGAGGTGAAATGGACAGCATTTCAGTTCCCAGATGTTTTAGTTCTACCTGCCACTCAGCAATCAGTTGTGGATAGCAGATCAGAGAGGAGTCCATGGACCATATGTGAATGGGGGGCACACATGTGCACGTGCATATACACAGGAAGACTTAAAGAGGGAGTAAGAAAGAAGACTGAATAATATAATAACATATCATGGGTTGGACTTCAGTATTTATAGGTTTGACTCCTGAGCTGAACCTGATACATTTTTTTCTTCTTTTTGCCTGTCCCAGTTTTTTTTAAAACTGGAAGTACAGAATTTCAAACTGTTGTCTTATATATTGAGACAAATTATTAATTTCATAATCATTATCACTGTTGGTAACTACACTTATGTTTTTATTTCTTCCTTTTATTTATGCTATCAGAAAGTTCAAGACAATAAAATGGTCTAGGTATTTGATGTCCAAGAATACTGACAGTAGTAAGATTTTCTCCTACAAATAATATGGTTCCCTTTGATTTTTATGTAATTTTTACACATTAAGAAGCACTTCTTGCTTTAGAACTCAGTTTCTTAGAAAGAAACAAGAAGAATCAGAGATGCGTTTTCACAAAGTAACCTTCTTTCTATTTGGATATCCTCAATGAAGTTAAAATTATTTTCTTGTTAAAATATAGAACATTTTACAAAATTCCAGAAGCTGTATCTGAGTCAGAATTACATTTTTAGATCAATAGTCTTAGAGTTTCATGCATGCAAGCAGCTCTCACTAATTTCAATAGAATTTTGTACCTATTTTGAAATGCAAGGATTAGCCTAGATGTTTAACTTTAATAAATTTAACCCACAGGAGGGGAAAGATTATATTTTACCATATTTGACTATAAAATCAGTTGAAGAGTGCACATATGTCCACTTAGCTCATAATTAGCTCATATTAGAGTCCATGGAGGATATCTAAACTCTGGTCAAGGAAGGAAGTGCTGTGTGTTAGCATGCTAGCCCTTGTGCCTAGAGTGGTCATTTTTCCAATATCAGATCATAAGTGCTTACTGAATGAACTGACTTTCATCCAAATTTCACCTGGCTCAGGAATCCTTCCAGAGCATTTACAGAACCTAGGAGTGACCTGGAGTCCTGGGTAAAATTACATCCAAGTTCTGAATTATACTCATTTTAATTTAGCGGGGATCTAAGTTTGGGAATGGACGCAGTTTACATGGAACTTGAGAGTTTAGTTTTTTGCTTTTAGTATTGGAAGCAACTACAGTGATCATGTGGTGTAATACCCCTTACTACTATGGAGGAGTCTTGTTCATTTTATATTAGAAGCATTCTGTTGTTAATATTTTGAGCATCAAAGGCCTGTAAGAACCTTGTCTTTTATCAGATAGAACATTTAAAAGTTCCCAGTCTTCTTCCTATTACAGACATTTTTCTGAAATTCCTAGCCCTGGATTTCTCTTCTGGTTCTGTTCAAACTATTAACATATTTTTTTAAAAAACCATTATATTTGGGGAAAGCTACTTGCTGCTAACTTTTTAAAAAATGCTTATTATATTTTTAAAAAAATTTTAATCTCAGCCCAATGATCTTAATGTATTTTCTAACTGCTTACAAATATGTGTCTTCAAGTCCTTGAAATAGCTTTAAAGCATAGTATAATCAGGAAAGTTTGCTTAGGGCATGGAGGCAACTCAAGTGTCAAAATTAATAACTGTATAGAAAATTTATTTGATATGTTAACTTTTTGTGCTATAAACACCTCAGGGCAACTTCTTGTCTTTCCCCACACTCACTGAGGCCTTCTTTTCTTGCCATATTTCGATCATATAAGCCAGTGTTTGAAGAAAGGATCTCAGTGAGGTACAGGAAGGGCAAAAAGTTGGCTTCTGGGTTGAACTCTTCTGAGCAGGGCATTCTTAATATTCTTTTTGGTTGGGTTTACAGACCTTTGGGAAAGAATTTCAAATGGGGAAAATGGTTCATCATTCCCAAATTACACAGTTTGGTTGGGGAAATAAGTTTTTTTTTCCCTGAATAAACGTCACACAACATCATAAAATCACAATGCATTCAACATTTATTCATGAGTCCTTCTTAAGTTTTTCCACAAGTGAAAGCATTTCCTTACATTGAGACATGAATGGTAATTTAAAACTGGCTTCACGGATAACTCATTTCCTGCCATTTTTTTCTCAACTTCACCTACTTATTAAACCAAAAGACAGTGAGAGAATTTTACTGCTTCAGTGCTGGCATTCTTTCCTTCCTGCATGGAGAAAGCTGTTCTTGCTATCATCTGGGAATCCCATATATACAGGAAGGGAAAAATACCGAAGTAGAGCCTCCAAAGTTGATTGCCTACAGTTTGTTAGATTATATCAAATTTTGAGCCAGGTGTAGTGGTGCACATGTATAATCCCCCCTCCTTTGGAGGTTGAGGCAGGAGGACCACAAATTCAAGGCCAGCCTGGGCAGTTTAGCCTCTGTCTCAAATGGAAAAGAAAAGAAAAAAGAAAAAGTGGTTAGGGGTATAGTTTAGTAGTAGAGAGCTTGCTTACCATGCATTGAGGGTCTCGGTTAAATCCCCAGTATTGGAAGAAAATATATTTATATATCAAATATAAATATCTATCTATGTATCAAACTTTTAAAAGTAGCAAGGTATATTTGAAAAAATAATGTGTTATATTTCTCCCACCATGGAGAAGTTTGAGCAGAGTACTGAACTTAAAGGACAGTATAAAAGTATCATTAATTCATTATACTCAGCTATTTTTATTCTTTAAAGCAAAATGTTGCTCTTCTTATGTCTTTTCTGTAAGATCCACATCTTGTACTTTTGAAAAGATGCTGGTAGAAGGTCAATTTGGGGCTGCAGTTTGGGAAGTAATATGCTTACATCTGTTGTAATTCTAAAGGAATTTTCTTTGGGATAGAATCCTACAGAATTAAAGCAAATTTTTGGTGATTGTGCTTATCAAGAATATAATATTTTGGGTGATACTCTTAGGAGTAATATGAAAAAAGGATAAAGTCTGATAGAAAATATGGTGGCATTTATAATTGATGTAAGCAGGCAGAGGTGACTGGACTATTGAAATCATCAATTATAAAGTATAAGTTTACAAAGTTAAATATATCACACACACACAAAGATAAATTATAATCCCTTCAAAAGTAAAAAAAAATATTAAGTTATTTATTGCTAAGAAGTATTATATAACTATTCTGAAATTATTTTTATTATCAATTGTTTTTCCCTGGACATTGGGTAACAGAAGACAAAGGAAATCGAGGTAAATTAGGCACATGGAAAATAAAAAGCATGTAGTCATTTTTCCTACATTGTAACATATTTTTGCACTAAGAATAAATAAAAATTAATATAAATGACATAGCAAGCATGCTTGACACTAACCTATTTTTTATATCACTATAAAACTACAGATGTGATATCATTAACTAAGAACTTAATAACGTTTTATGCACATAGAAGAACTGTTAAACAAGATTACTTTTATGTAATGAAACATTTATAAATTGTTATCTATTTTGACTAACATATATTATAGAAAAGCACGTTGTAAGTGCTGTAGATATTACATAATGTACAGCTATTGTCTTTAGTGATAAATAGTATAACCTAATTTTAAAAACCTAAACATTTGCCTAAGTAGTAGTTTCTTTTATTTTTAAATTAACTTTTTTGCTTTATTGCTTTTACTAAAAGGTTTTTATTTTAAAATTAAGGCTAAAAGAGAAACAATTTATTTTTAGAAGTTATTTTTATTCCCATTAAACTTTTTTTAACTTTCTAAATTATCTTTCCTTCAGTTTGTAGTGAGTTTATTGAATAATAACGTAAGTAGCAGCAGTAATATATGAGACCGTATGATGTGCAGCTATATGACAGATACTGCTTGTTTAGTCTTTAGAATTTTGCAGGTAACTTTTTAATAAGCCACTGTTTGTATTCATAAAATAAAATGTTTCCTCCCCAACATGCAAAATTTAAAAAAGACACACGTAAATAACCATTATCATTAGTTCACAAACATATGCTATGGACCATCTACTATATCTTATTTTATAGCTTTTCCAATGTAGTTTAGCTAACATTTTAGAAATATGTATTATTTCTAAATTCATATGCCTGTTTAAATTTCATTATCTCAAATGATACTGACAGAATGTCATGAAACAGTATCATAATATACATATAGACATTATTTTGATGCAATAAACATGTGCTTTTTAAGATTTTCTTAATAAACACACATGTTTATTCTTTGCTAAAACATGTTTCTACAAGTGCCATACCTATATTTTGCAAGTTTATATTTACCTAATTGAGACATTCTTGCTGAAAACTTCTTTTCTTTGAAAGCTCCCTATAATTAGAAATAAAAGCCCCTCCTCATTAGGCAAAGCTATTGTTTTTACTTCCAGGAATCCACTCCTTTACCCAATTAACATACTGTAAAACATAGGTTTGGCACTGAAACATGCATTTTTATATTTTTGCTCCTTACTAACCAGATAACACATGAGATGCAATGAAACTTCCACAAAGTAAACTTGTGTTATTGATTTCTCTAAGCACAATGCTATGTGACTGATACTGGATTTGTAGATCTTACTGGTGTGGCAATTTGCATCTTATGTGGGTTGTATCTGGTGTTTTATTATTTGTTTTAGAGTGTCATTTCAATGTAATGTGCTGTTCTTTGTGTCTTTGTTGTCTCTTTTTTTTCTTTGTCCCCCCAACAGCATTTTGTCCCGCACAGGGAAGAAGGAAAATCAAGATGCCTCCAATTTGACAGTGCCCATGACCATGTGTCTTTTTCCTGTGCCATTCCCACTCACCCCATCTCTAAGACCGCAGGTCAGTTCCATCAACCCTACTGTTACTCGCTCCCTCCTTTACAGCGTCCTGCGAGATGCTCCTTCAGAACGCGGCCCGCAAAGTCGTGATGCTCAGTTGTCAGACTACCCTTCTTTGGACTACCAAGGCCTCTACGTGACTTTGGTGACTCTCCTGGATCTAGTTCCTTTACTACAGCATGGCCAACATGGTAAGCATTTAGTTGAAACCTTTGAAAATGTACATGTGTGCTTATGAGTATATATAATATGGAGGAGGGGGCTTAGAGACAGTTGATATTTGTCACCAATTGCTTGAAAGCGCTTTGTGTGGCTAAAGCCTTTCTTACACTGAAACTTCATTATGGTGCTTCCCACCCTATCATTTGAAATCGTTGCAGTACTGAGGGGTGGTATGCTAGTGGGCCTGTGTTGGGGGAGAATGGGCTGGAATTGGAGGAAGAATATGCCAAGAAGCTCTCTCTTCTTCCCTGATTGGTTTGTTGTGGGGACTCTCGTTGAAATCGTGATTGGGAGCTAGGATTTTAAAACTTGCCCCCAGAAAATGTAAAAGGTGGAGCTTGAAAAACAGACTCTAATCCACTGATGGATTCTGAGTTTAGGGGGCAAATCACACAATCTCTCTGGAACCCATTTTTCTTGTTTTAAAGTCAGAAGGTTAGATAAGAAATCTCCAAGAATTCTTCCAAACTTACCTAAGAATTTTTCCTAACTTACATTCTATAATTAGGCTAAAGAACAAATTATTAATACAAAATACTATATCAGGATATTATAGTATACAGTGTTAGTGTGGTTTAGAATAGAAGAGAGCATGCTTCCTTTTTTATGTCTTCCCCTTTCTACTATGTGTCTTGAGCTAATTTCATTATCTTGATTGCTTACTAAAATTTCCTAACCTGTAAAAAATATAGTAACACCCAGTATTGCTTGGACTATCAAATATAAATATGGGAGATTCAATTGGAAAACTATACAGTAAGAAAAGAGATTTGTTGCATAAAATGAACTTTAAGACATTAATATTCTTAACTTCAAAACACTAATAATTTGGTTACTGGAAGTATGATAACCAAAGTTTCACTGTACAGAAAAGCTAGAATTTTGGAAACAGGTGGCTGTATTTGGGGGGGGCGTTTATTTTGCCTTTTAAATATATGATTTCTCTCCTTGCTTAATAGTTTATTTAGTATGTGTGTTCTTAATACATTTTAAAAAATCTACTTTTGTAAAAATGATGCAATACTGATTATTGAATTTGTTTTTTTTCTTATCTTTACAATTGTGCATTATAGTGAATATAAAAGTGTATAAATTTGTGAAGTTGTTTTTTGTGTACTTTGTAATCATCCTAAGCTTGGTTGCTTTTATTGTGATCTTCTCCCAGTTCAGAATCTAAGTGAGATAAATCTGACCCTGAAACTGTCAGAGCTTACTATAGCGGTGAGCTTGTCAGTACCACTTCTTTGTGGAGCCCAGTGCTGGTGCTGAACTCATCTTGGACTTGCCTGTTCCTGTCCACTGAGTTAGGGCAGACTGCCTTTTATCTTCAGAGTCCCTTGATTAAGATAGATATTCAATTTAGTTAATGACAACCCATGTCATTGTGATTTGTGTGTAAATTGTGACAACTCAGGGATGATTTGTAGCTGAGGTGTCTTTGACACATAGTTTCCTATCACTGTTTTGTAACTTCACTTTTTATTTATCTATTGTGTTCTTGTTCTTCATGATAGTGCTTATATAATATGAAAAAAAACCTCACTAGTTCATCCAGTGAATGATTTAGAGAGACAAGGCAGCACTGCATCTCTAAGCATGGTCTGAAGAACTTCAGAAATACCTAGAGAGTTTAGAACATGGGGTTCTTGAATAAGAGACACTGAGGGGTGGGACCTGAGATCTGAAGTTTAAGCCAGCTTCCTATGGATGCTTTTTTTGCACACTGAGATTAAGAACCACTGCAGTATGGCTAGAGGCTGTGTCCTCACTCTGGGTCCTGTAGGCCACATTGAAGAGTATTAGGTAGTGTTTTTTTGTTTTGTTATGTTTTATTTTCTTGTTGTTGCAATTCAGCAATGAATACTCAGGTGATCTTGTGCAATCATTTTCCCTCTCCAGATCTTTGTATCTTTATATGAGAAATACTCCACATAGAGTATTAACATTCTATAATTAGGCTAAAAGGCTCAGTGAGAGCAGCTGAGGTGTCTTTGACACATAGTTTCAGGTAATTAGTAAAACACCTGTGAATTTTCCATTTTATTGATTTGAGTCTGGTGTTGACTGACCTTGGGTCTCTAGTGAGCAATGTGGTTCCTTCCTGTGCTTGTTATGTCTGTTGAGATGGCTTATTAATTCTAATAATAATCAGAAGTGACATTAGGAATCAAAATGATATTAAAAAGGTAAATCTGTAAAATAGACAAGAGTATAATACTTTACTTTTATAGTGAATACAGAAATGAGTTCTCTTCAGTGTTGAGCCTTGGCTACTGGTCTATGTATTGGGAGGTTCAGAAATATGAAAATGTACATTTAGTGTTATGGAATTTATGTGTATTCTAAAGCTAAACAGTTATTTTTTAGTGTTCCCTACTGTTCTTCTTGCACAGCTACAAATAATAGTATTAATAATAGGAACAACTAATATTTGTGGAACACAAAGAATGTACTATGCTAACTCCTTTACATTTACCTTACTTAAATCTTCCAACAATCTTCCTAATGACATGAGGTAGGTATTGTTGCTATCCTCATTTAAAAATATTGATAGATTATTATTAGGAAGCTCTTACTTCCAAGATGACTGCTGACTGAGTGCATGAGGTCATGCAGTACCATCTTACTGGATTCCTTCTTTTGGTGTATCTTGAATCTGCTACTCATTGCCCATGACTCCAGATGTAGGACCATTGTGACTTGGAGTGGAGCATAAATAGCTTAGTTTTATTTCTAGTTCTTGGCCTTGACTTTGCTAAAACTTCTCATAGGTAAATAATCTAACGTCTTTGTGCCTCAATTATCTTATATGAAATGTAATGGAGGTTAAGAATGCTGGAGGGATTTCAGGATTCATTTTTGCATAGAAAGGGCTTTGAATTTATGAAATCAAGGTGCAATATGAATACCAAATATTGCTACTTATACATCATAAATATTGAGGCAAGCTCATGTAATAGATATCTATATTTCTTAATATATTCACTCATGGCCATTGACCAAGTCCTGTATACATAGTACACTATACTAAGCAGTGTGTTTCACAATTCACAGTAGGAAGGGAAAATTGGTTGCTTAAAATTTAAACCAGCTCATTAAACTTAAAATGTAAAATTAGTATATTTTGTTAATGACACAATGTACAGTGACTGATTACTCAATTTTTTTTGTAGATCTTGGACAGTCAATATTTTATACAACTACATGTTTGCTACCCTTTCTCAATGATGATATTCTGAGTACTTTGCCCTACACGATGATATCAACGTTAGCTACCTTTCCTCCATTTCTGCACAAGGATATTATTGAATATCTTAGCACATCTTTCCTACCAATGGCTATATGTAAGTTCAATCTTACCTAATACTAGATTATTTTTATGTATTATACAAATGGATATTGCTTTTGCTGTTATAGGCTCTTGATTTTCAAAATTATAATGGAATCATTTGCTGTATACATATACTGTGGTTTAAATTCAGTCATTTCAGCTTTGATATTATTATAAAAATCAAAGAAATAAAAGTTAATTATACTTTAGAATTGTTTTATTCATTTAGTGTGGTGTTACAGAAAGAACATGTCAAAGCACAGTCTGCATTTCCTACTTATAAGTTACAGTGTTGCCTCTGATGTAGAAATTCTTATCTTTTTTATCAAAAAGCATAGGGTGTGGTGCAAAGAATCATAGAGTTGAATGTGTAGATTCTGGTTCCAGTGCTCTTCCTAATTTGCTGTGTGATATTGGGCAGCTCAAAATCCTTCTAAAGCATTGTTTAAAGGAACGGATTATGGCTTAATCTATGTTTCAGTGGATAATCTAAAATGATTGTAGATTTAGGAATTAAGCAGATCTAGATTAAAATCACAGTACTTCTGCCAGCTTGCTGTGTGACTTTGGGAAAGTTACTTACTCTTTGTTTCTTACCCGTACAATGACAATAATAAGCACAGCTGTCTCTTGAGGTTGTTGTGATGATTAGGGTGATTAACCTGGAACATTAGCTCGGTGCTAATACATTGCCTGGCAAGCAGTAATGTTAGTTTATTTCTGTCCTTCCCTCAAATCTTGTTCTATAAAAGTTCTTTTATTGATCAAATTCAATTCCTGATCATTGCTCATAATTTTAACTTTAATGTATTTATGACCTTATTAAATGTTGCTGTGTCAACAACTGGCAACATATATACATTTTGAGCTACATTTACTTATTTTATAATCAAGTTTTATTTCAGGTAAAGAATTGTAATTTTCATGTCTTTTCAGCAAAGACTGATTTCTGCCTAAATTATATTATTAGCAGGTTGATCATACCATTCATTTAATAGAATATTTGGTCATTCTCTTTTTTGTTCTGTGTAACCTTATGGATAAATACTTGTTTATGGACATTGTTTTCCAACTGTAGAGTCATATTTTAAAATGACTAATGTTAACTGTTAAACGTAGGCATAAAATTCATGTTTTTCTTTTTTGAAGAATAACCAATGAAGCTGTATTTTTCTAATAACTAATTTGCTCTATCCCCATTTTTTAGGAGTAAGTTAATAATTTGAGGAGAGGCATTGAATATAGCAGACTTCTGAAATTATACTTATGACATTTTAGGTATTTTGACAGCTGGCAATTCATTTATTCATACTGGATTATTAATTTCTACTTAGAAATACAGAACCTCAAACATACCTTGTAGTTGTGTTAGAATCCTTATGCAAACTTTAGATCTTTGAGAGAGCAAATTAGTAAGTTGAGTTTACAAAATTTGTGATTAGTGGAGTAACAATGTTTGTTCAAAGATTTAAACAAATTGCTTCATGTCTCTGGGACTTAACTTTTTTTCATGTGTAAAAAAGGGATTTGGGAAAAATGTTTGGCCTCTAAAGTTATTTCTGGTTTAATAATCGTAGGCTAAATCTTATTTTATGTTATCAATTATATTTTATGTAAATGGCATGTGTCTTCCACTAATCTAGTCATTGATCTGATTCATGTGCTTATTTTGTTGCTCTAGTTTTAGTCTCTTAGTTTTGACCTCATTTCTTAATCATTTTTCTGGTAGGTCAGTAGTAGTAGCCAATCTTTAAATCTTTGAAAATAAATCATAGCACCAGATTTACCTCTGCGCTTAAGGTTTGAGCAGAGGAGAAAATATATGTCCCTACAGGAAATGCATTCTGGCAAAGTGCAGGAAATGGCTCTATCATGTGCTTCAAAATGTGGCCTTTCTTCCCATATGAATCCCTTCAGAAAAGTATTCAGAAAAATATTAAGTCAGGGACATTCTTTTACACAATTCAGGTGCTTCTTTGGTGTTTGTTACTTAACAAAGTAGTTATGAAGACACAGATACAGATAGAAGAGATCTAGTTCCAGATTACTCATGTTAAAGTGGATTGATGTGAGGATGTGGGTCTGTTTATTGTATCCATTTTTATTTATTTATTTTTTTTGTCTTTTTGAAACAGGGTTTCACTGTGCAGTTCAGGCTGACCTTGGGCTCACTTTGTAGCACAGGCTGGTCTCAAACTCACAATGATCCTCCTGCCTCAGCCTCCCAAGTGATGGGATTACAGGCGTGCACCATCACACCCGGCCTTCTATTTTTGATAGTTATTCCAGTATCTAGAAATTTTGACCAAAATGAGACTGGAGCACTTAATATTACCGAATATTTTTATTTTAGGAATGAGATGTTAGGATAAAGAACGTTACATTTTCTGAATGTTTAATAGTCTTTAAGACAGAAAGGTTTTTTAAAAATTTTCTTTGGTGTGGTGTTCCTAAAATCAAATATAAAATATGGACAATATTTTCAAATGTTAAGTGCTTATATGATTAATGATTGTATCATTGTCTATATCATCCTAATGAGATATCACAGCTCCTTTAGATTAAGTACCTGTATAACATATATATCCTTCATGCCATCTTTGTCAAAAAATCAAATACTGTACCTTTATTTTTAAATAACTCCTCCTGAGGTCTTGTAGAGAAAAGATAAATTTTATTTATTGTAAAACTTTCCTTTGACATATGTTTTCTTTTTAACTCCTTTCATAAAAAACGTTTTATTTTTTCCATATATGTGCAATATGCTTTGTTTATAGAAAATATATTAAAGGAGTTACTAAGAATTGAAAAAGTCATTTGCATGTCACCATGGTAACTTCTTCCAATAAAGGATCTGTTATTTTCGGACTGAATTGAAATATGGATGTTTGGAAGATAATGCTTTGGCAGAAAAGAGAAAAGGCTGATTCCAAGTGAACATTAATTGATGTGAGCTACTTTATTTAACAGATAGTAATAATGATAAGGAATTACGTCAGTTCAAGATACTTCTAGTGTATCGTAGTAACCAGGATTATGCAGTCTCATCCAATTTCTTTTCCAATTTAGATTTTTCTCAGAAAAGCATTTACTTCTGGAAAAATAAAGGTTTGTTCAGTGTTTGCTTTGACTTAAAAGTAATAGTGTACTTAACTGAATCATTTTTTGTTCTATTACTACTATGATATTTGATATGATATATATCTATGATCTTCCAAAAACTAATATTATATAGAAAAAAGATGGTGACCAATAAATGTAAAATATTTTGACATTTAAATAATTCTATAATATATGCACTCTTTTATTAGGTAAGGATTGTTTTTATAAGGTAGGTCTTATTATTCTCTATGAGCTTTGTTATTGAATTGTGAAAAGATGTTTTGGTACTGGAATTCAGAAGAGCTGCTTTGTGGCCCTTCAGCTGTTGGCAAATCTCATAACCTCATCAAACTTTACTTTCTTTAGCTGTAAAAGTGTCAGTAATTATGACTTCCCCTGTTATATCCCATGTTTGTTGTGAAGACCATGAGAATATGTGGGAATGACTTTTGAATAGTCTGACATTGTACCAAGTGTATCATGGGCTAAATGATAGTCAAATTGTAAACACATTAAATCCTGTTGTAAATAATTCTAATATTCTGAAATTTCCATGTTGTTCTGAGATTTTATTATTTTAAATACTACTTGTTATAAGTTGTAATCCTTTAAATCTTAGAATTTTCTGTCCTTGGTTTGTTGTATAATAACAGCAATTCTTATAGCAAGTTTCTTATAGCATTTCCTAGAACATGGTAGTACTTTTGCAGTGTTGGTTGGCATTCTGTCTTTAGGGGTTTTCATCAACCTCCCAATCTGCAAATATTTCAATGCTGCATAGACTTTGGGGCCATAATGTATTAGTCTTTCCTTTATACTAAACTGCTATTCCTTTCTGAAGACGTGGTTATCATATACTCAGACCTTCTGTAATGGAACAAATTACCTCTGTTCTCAAGGCTTAAGCAGAGGAGCAGCTATATGTCCCTCCAGATAATGCAGTCTGGCAAAGTGTAGGAAGTGGCTCTATCATTTGCACCAGAAGGTGTTCCTTCTTCCCATACAACTCCCTTTGTTGAGTCATCAGAAAAATATAAAGTCAGGGTCATTTATTTTAAAATATTCTCAGACTACTTCCTACCACTATCTTTCATTAGAACCGATCCAATAAATTGGTCTTCTGCTTCCTTTCTTAGTCTTTCGAAGGACTAATTTGTCCCCCTAACTGGTCTTGTTGCTTCCCATCGTACTCCTATTCTCCACAAAAAAGCCACAGTTGTCCTTCAGACATCTAAACCAGATTATGTCACTTCTCCCATCCAAACTGTCTAGTTTCCCATCACTTTTGCAAACCATATTCAGCGTCCTTACTTGACCCATAAGGCCTTCTGTAATCTGGCCACTGCCAACCTTGCTACTTTGGTCTCTTCTTTTTTTTTCTGTTTCTTCATTTGTTCACTTTGCATTGTGCGTATTGGCCTTTCTGTAGTTTTACAAAGGTACTGAGCTTTGTGTTTGCTCTGTGCTTTTTCCTGTCTCAAAATCTTTCTCCCAAATAGTCACATGATTTGCGTCCTTACTTTCTTTAAGTATCATCTCAAATGCTACATCTTCCAAGATGCTTTTTCTTATCTTCTAGTTAACACAGAACCTTCCATTGCCTTCTTGCTGTTCCCTTACCTTGCTTCGTGTTTATTCACTGTTATATGTTTGCCCTTCCCCCTCAAGCAGTACATAGGAGGTAAGGAAAAAAATACTGTTGAATAAATGAATGTGTAGAGCTTTTGGCTATAAATTCTAGTGACTTGGACTCTAGTCCTAATAATTATGTTAGTATTCTCATGAAAATAACTTGGCCTGTCTTTTTTATAAAATGACTTTTTCTATATACTTTTTTGAGTGGGAATCAGATAAGAGCTGTGCATTATAATACATTGGAACTATAAAATGGAGGAACATGTTAAGGGATTAATAATACCCATGGAAAGAGGAATGATGGGAATGATTGTTCTGATGGTGCTGGGAGTATAGGGAATAGGACTGAAAACATTTAACTGTATTTCTTGAGAAAAATATTAGGTATAAAATTTTTTCTTATTTTAGCTATCTTCTCCCTTCTGTTGTAGTTTTTTTTTTTTATACTCTAACAGGGACAAGCTGTACATATGTTTACATTATGCCTTTTAAACAAGATTCAATAAGTAATGGGTGCTTGTGCCTGTTTATTAAACTAGAGTTGCAGTGATTTATTCATTCTAGTAGAAGGCTATGAAATTACAAGGTACTGTCTGCTTATGTAAATATTAGAGTTAATTTCATATGGTTTTAACCAGGTGAATACTTTGGCTTTATGGTTAGCTATACTTGAGGAAGAGCACAGATTCATAGGGTAACAGGCACATCCAAAGATTGCTGAGCCATTTGGGCAGTTCCCCAAATAGACTTTGCCTAAATCATTCAAGACAGTTGGGCATCTCTCCTGTGTTTAAAGACCTCTAGGCACAATGATTCTCAGCCTTTCCTAACAGTAATTTTTATTGTTGTGAAATTCTTATTAAAAGTTTGAAATGAATTGAAACAAAGACAAAAACATGTGTCCCCAAAGCTCAATCTGTCTGTCTGTCTGTCTGTATACAGTGATTTTTCCCCATACTTGGACACCTTAATGGGAGTTTCCTTTCTTATTTCTATCCTTCTAGCAGTATTTCTCAAAGGGAGGCTCAAAGCCAGCTTGCATCAGAATCTCATATACTTATTAATTTAACATGGAATTTCCTTCTTTCCAAACTGGTGGAGTAGAATCTCTAGATACGGGCTCCCAAGAAACTGAATTTGAAAGAGATCCCTGGCTAAAAATTTGAGAGCAGTTGCATCTTATTCTTCAGCATTTGACTCAGAGTTCTTTTGCCTTAACTGCATTTGATTTAATCAAGTTTACCATGTAAGAGCAGTGTTCTAATCTCTATATCTTTGTCTAATTATTAGTACTTACATGTATCATATAGCCAAACTAATTTACTTTAGGAGCACTTATGAGGCATGACTGAAAAATATGATGTATGTTTAAAGTTTGAAAGTTTATTACAGTGTAAAATACATTGCTTTTAATGCCACTCACAATACTCCGTCTTACTTCAAACACATCTACCCCATCATTCTTGCCACTTTCTGAAGCAGTTCTGGAAGTCCTGTTTTGTAAGTGGCTAAGGTTTGCACTGTCATGGCTGCCTTGATGTCCTGAATCAACTGAAATGTTCATACCTTTTGTGATCATTTTCACTCTGGGGAAGATCCAGAAGTAGCACGGTGCCAGATCTGGTGAATAAAGTAGTTCAGAACACACCATAATGTTTTTAGAAGCCCTTTTTCTGTTGAATGGCACTCAGCAGTAGTGGTTGCTACATTTTTTATTATACCTTGTAAAAATACTTACAAAATAGGACTTCCAGAATTCCTTCAGGAAGTGGCGAGAATGATAAATAAGTATGTTCAAACTGAGGGGGAGGAATTTGAAAGAGATTAATGGTAGTGCATCTTTTACAGTAATAAATTTTAAAAAGTTTTACCTTCACTGTGTTTCAATCAGTCCTTATCACTGCAAGGGATTAATAAAAACAAACTCACGTTAATGGAAGCTAATTATGGATCTATTTTGTTTGTTTCTATAAAGCTGTTGTAAAGGCCATTGTCCATTAGTTGAATCTATATTCATGTATTTTATATAAATTGCCTTTTTCTTTTTGGAAAAAGGTGAGACACATTTCCCATGTAGTATAACTTCATATAAAATAAAATAAATCAGGTTTGGGGATTATTTGTTTTTTAATTGTTGCCTATGTTAGTGGTCTTTTATGTATAGGAAGTTAAGAGTTGACTTTTTGAGGGGGCTATACTTTGTACTTATTCTGTTCATGTTTGTTCATAAGCTTGGGTATAAGGAAACATTTCTTCTACTTCTGCAGTTATCTCTAGCAAAGAGAAACCATTGTATTTGACTCTTAAAATTCTTACTATTGTGAGTTCTCTCTCAATTACTGTGTTTGGGAAAACAAAGTATCCTTGGAAATAACATCACTGTCAGTGACTTCCATCAATGGTAGTTTGGAATGCTTAACTTGGTACGTTCTTATTTTTTAAAAAAAGACGTAGTGATGTACTACTGTTTGATTTCACCATGAATAAGACACTTAAAGATGTTTTAAAAGCAGTATGTTAAATAGAGATCATGATTCTACAGTTATAAGATGGATTTTGAAGAAAGAAACTTGCTTTGTGATGAAATACTTATTGGCTTGTGGTATAATGTACAGCAACTGCATTCAAAAACTACTTTATATCAAACAGTTCAGATGGATATGAAAATGGTAAGCTTTGGAAAACTAAAAAAATTGGTTTTCATGGTAATGAAAATATTGATGAAATTACATGTGAAGGTTTAAAAAAGATTGTTTAGTGAGGTGTGAGCACTGGAAATAAAATTTAAACTAGTATATTTTTATCATACATGATTTTAAATTTGTATGTGTAATTACTTTTTTAGTTGTTTAATATTTTATTATTTGAGTTTTTTATTATTAAGTTTATTTGTACAATGTAGATATACATGATGATCACAGTTTTTAATAACTAAATCCTGGAAACAATCCAAATGCCCATCAACAGGTGAATGGATAAAAAAGATGTGTTTTTGTAGTATGTGTAATTAAGTAAGAACTTACATATTACACAGCTTATTTCATGTGTATCTCTACAAGCCAATACATTAAAGTTGGGCTTATATATAAATCTTTTACTTTATTATTGGGAAGTAGAAGTCCAATTTTTTCTTTCTTTTCCATCTAGATATAAACATCTTGGGAGTAGAGATCACACTGAAATTTAACTCTGATAGTCATTACATCACATTCTGGTATTGTTCCTTCTCCTTGTAGATTATCTCTAGGTGTTTGCCGTGGATGATGACAACTTTAGCATTGTACGCAAGAACATTTTTGTAGTTTTATTTGTGCAAAACATCCACTGGTTTGATTGGGACTTTGTTTCAAACTCCTTCTTAGTTCTCATGCTCTCTGCAAAGTAACAAGTGTATATGCTCATGTATATGGATTAAACTGTCTAACACAAAAAAATTTTGGTTTCAGTGGGCTCTTCCAGGAGAGAAAGCGTTCCTGCCCATGTGAATCTCTCTGCATCCTCCATGTTAATGATTGCAATGCAGTACACATCTAATCCAGGTAAGTAGAAATCTGAACAGCTTGACTAATTCCAATACCAATCACTAAGTAAGATATCAAACAAAGAAAGCTGGAAGGTTTCATGTAAAAACTTCTCTTGGTGGAATAGGCAGTTGAAGATATGTTAGAAATCAGACTTTTGAATTAAAATAAATTTCTCTTGGCTATTACTAGTAGTAGAGATCTTGCTGGCCAGTGATATTTTTAGAATTTATGAGGGTGAAATTTTAGGACATTTGTTGGAAATTGATTGAATATAAGTATGTAGAAATAGTTAAACAAGAGAAATATAAAAGCTGTCTGCAGTGTTGACATGTAAAGATAACTACTCTTAATAATTTGGTAAATTTGCTCCTCTAATTTGGTAAATTTGTCACATGAATGTCCTTTTACCTTAGAAGAAATTACAAAGGAGGGATTCATGAGGTAAACCTCTTGAAAAAATTTCAATATTCCCAGTACTTGTGTATGAAAATATTTGTCTCATTATGACCTGTCATTGCACATTATGATGAAAAATAATAGTAATAATACCTTATCTTATTTTTATGTCTTAAATTATTAGTGATGTCAGACAGGTTTGCATATGACATAACTCTGCTTGCTTTCCTTTTGTCGGCATAGTCACAGATGAATTTGGGAATCTGACCTAAAAGAGAGCTGACTGTTGGAGTCATGCTAAGATCTGAACTCACTTTTTCTTTTCATTTAATATTTATTTGGAAAGTGATCAAAATTCATGGCATTCTTTTTTAACCTTCTGTTTAATTAAGTTGACTAATTATTGAGCTTTTGACAGAGAATGAAAAAATATGTATATGTTTTCATTTCAAAATCTTAATGCTTCTTGGTCTGCAGTGTCACCACCCTTGTCTTTTTTCCCCCCTTGAGATAGGGTCTCCCTATGTTGGTTAGGTTGGCTTCCAACTCCTGGGATCAGTTTTGTGCCTCTGCTTCCTGTGTAGTTGGGATCAAGGTTTTGTCTTAGTCTGGGCTGTTATAACAAAACACTGTCAACTGGGTGGCTTGCAGACCACATTAATTTCTCACAGTTGTAGAGGCTGGGCAGTCAAGATCAAGGTGTGGGCCTCTACTGAGAGGACTGCCTAACCACTTTATTAGTTGCTTGACTGTGACCTTAATGGTCTCTGCTACTTATTTGATTAACAATTCTGTCTTTAAATAATATCCCTCTTTTGGAATTTTGCTATAAGGAGTCAGAAGAAGTTAGGTCACTCTTTCAACACTTCTCTAAGAAATTTCTTCAGCCAAATATACAATTTTGTCACTCACAAGTTCTACCCTCCACAAAACACTGGGACATGAGCATAATGCAGCCAACTTCTTTGCCACTTTATAAGAATGATGGCCTTTACTCCAGTTTCCAATAACACATTCCTCATTTTTGTCCATCTCTTCAGAATTGCCTATACTGTTCATATTTCTGCCAGTATTCTTCTCTGGGTCTCTTAAACACTCTTTAGGAAGATTAAGGCTTTCTCTACAGGTCTTGTCTTTTCTTTCTGAGCCCTCACTAGAACTTTCTTTAAAAATCCACTTATACTAATGTAGGCTTTTCTAGAATGCACTCCAAATTTCTTATAACTCCTATTCATTACTCAGTTCCAAAGCTGCTTCAGCATTTTTGGGTATTTGTTACAGCAATGCCTTACTACTTAGTGCCAATTTTTTGCTTTATCCTGTTTGGAATGCTGTAACAAAAGTTACCCACAAACATCTGGTGAGGGCCCACTTCCTGGTTCACAGATACCATCTTTGGGTGTGTCTTCAAATGACAGAAAAGGCAAAGGAATTTTTTGTAATTTAATTTATAAGGGTACTAACCCCATTCATAGTGGTTCTGCCTTCATGAGCTAATCATTCCCCAATAACACTACCTTCTAATGCTGTTACCTTGGGATTTAGGATTTAACATATGAATTTTGAGGTGATACATTTAGTCCATAGCATCCTTTAAGTATGAAATCCCTTATGATTACTATATAAATTTAATTAAAATTTGTACTTTGGGGAAGTTATATCTCATGCTCATTCTGTTTAGCTTGAAGGACCATCAAAATATAATTATACTTACTATATATTGTTTTCTGAAAAAATAAAAAAATAAAAAATAGAAACAAAACACCCTTAATTTGGAATCTAGTTAATTACATCTTCTGAAGCTCATCTCCTAATGTTGGAAGACAGTAAAGCAGGGTGGATAAAATCATGTATTTTGAGGTTAGTTGTGTATTGATTCAAATCTGAGCTTACCTGAAAATTGCCTGTTAGTGTAACCTTGGGCAACCTCTTTAAGACCAAGTTTCCCCGTCTATAAAATGGAAATAATTCTTAAAATGTTTTGAAGAATATAATGAGTTAAATATATGTGAATTACTCACCTGGCATAGTGACTGGCATATTGTAAGTGTTCAATAAATAGTAATGTAAATCCCTATAATTTGGCATTTTCTTCTTCACGTTGTATATTTCACTGGAAAATTGCTGTGATCAGATAGTTATGTTATTGCCAAGTCTTTATCTTTTTTGTTTTGTGATCAGTCTCTCCATTTATTTGTGTATTTTGTTACTTTTGGTCACAGTTTATAGCTTTTAGTGTACAGATCTTCCATATTTTTATCCTGAAATATTTCATTTTGATGATCCTATTTAAATGGAGTTTATGTCCTTTTTCTAATTTCTTGCTGCTAGTATATAAAAATATAGTTGATTTTTTTGGTAAATTCTCTTGTTAGTTCAGGTAATTGTTATATGTATTAGCATTTTCAATCTAAACAGTCATGTCATCTTCAATTTACATTAATTGTAGTTCTCTGTAGGCATTCTATTTGGTAAAACTGACAGTTTTAAATATTGAGTATTTTAATGTCATATGTCTTTAAAATATTTTGTATTAGTACATATTTGAAGTACATAATGATTACATTTATCTTATGGAGTTGTTATATGTGCATAATACATCCTAATTCATTTTTTTGTCCCCTACCTCTCCTCTCTCTCTCTGTTCCTTCCAACTCTTGGTCCTTTCCTACTTGCAAAAGCTCTATTTTCATTTTTTTCTTCAATTTTTTTCTCATTTCCTTTCCCTCTCTTCTCTGTTTCCCCATTCATTTGAAACAGATCTCCTTTCTTCCTATTTATCTTCTATTTTGCTCTTATGCATATATATCTATATATGTGTAATTTTTTTCTCATATTAGAGAAATCATGCAGTATTTAAGCTTGTGTGTCTTACTTATTTCACTTAATGTTGTAGTCTCAAGATGCATCCATTTATCTACAAATGCTTCAGTTTATCTTTCTTTATCTTCATGTGTCTGTAGGGGAATATTTATAGTCAGCAGTTCCATACTGGGAATCATATTTCTGACCCAAAACTAGTCTTGAAATGTAGGAAACAGTTAAGAAATGAGGCAATATCCACCAGGGACACTCTGGGGTCAAGTACTTGGGCACCATTCTTTTGTTTAAATTTTTGTTGGGAGAAGCAAGAAGTGGTAGCTTGGTTCTTGCAGCTTATTGTGTATTAAAGGCAGAGCACAGTACTTGCTCAGGTAACTTCTGTGTTTGTGCCTTTGTGAAGGTCACACCAGAGTGTCAAAATTTTGCTTGCTACAGAACATATGTTTAACTGGGAATAGTAGGCATATTCATATAAATCAGAATTAAAAATAACAGTAGTATGTGGAAAGTACCAAAAAGTCCTGTGAATGGTGTTAATTCATTAGAAAGCAAGAATTCCATAGAACAAACTGATCAGGAAAGGCATCATGCTGCTTGAGCAAAGAAAATACAAACAGAGTTTTGATTGAAAGGGTAAGTGTGGCATTCTGGGAGGGAAGCAGTTTAAACAGATGGGCTCCTCAGGACTGTTCATGGGGCAGTTAGTGGAATACTCTGAACAAGCTTTATGTAGCCGACCTATGTAGAATAGCAAACACAGTGTAAGAGGAAGTGTCTGGTACATTTGTACCTGAGCAGTCAGTAGTGGCGTAAGGACAAAATTCCATTTCTGTAGTGACTCTTTAATAAATAGCCACTGAGTATGGAATGTGATGGTTAGCGAAACAGAACTGACTCCTGCCTTCACTATCATATGGTAGGGCACGGAGAATACATTAATCAAATAATCATACAAACAAGTATAAAGTTTCAATCATAATACGTGCTTAAAGTACCTTGTGTTACTAGACTCTATAAAAGAAAATGTTGTGCTGGACATAATGGTACATGCTTATAATACCAGCACTCAGGAGGCTCAGGTAGGGGGATTGCCATGAGTGTGAGGCCAGTTTGGGCTACATAGTGAGTTCAAGTAGTTTAAGCCTGAACTACAAAACAAGACCCTGTATCAAAAAAAAAAAAAAAAAAAAAAACAACAAATGCTGGCAAGGCTGTGGAAGGAAAGGCATCCTATAATGTTGATGGGAACATAAAACACAGTGACTGCCAAGCGAGACCGAGGTAAAGAGTTAAACTCTAAATCAAAAAAAAAAAAAAAAAAAAAAAGGAAATTTTGCCCTTATTGAGAAAATCAGGAAGGGCTTCCTGGGAGAACAACTTTTGGTCTGAGAATGAAGTGATGAGTATTATTAAGAAAAGCTACAAGCTGGGGGTAGGATAAGGGTTCAGGCAGAAGAGCTTCATGTATCAAGAAGGAGCTTGTTAAGTTGGTAGGACTGAAGGAACAGTGTAGCCCTGTGGGTGAGAGTTGCCTGCTGTGACAGCAGGATGGCATGGGCTCTGTTAGGGAGTCCTGTGTTTATACCAGGGGGGCTCTGAAGGGCTTTAAGTGGATGCATGTGTGTTACTCTGATTCCAGTTGAGACTGGATTGAGGAGTAGTCAGACTAGGTATAGAGAGAACAACGAGGAAGTCACTCATTGCTTAAGCATGTCAAAGGCAGGGGCAATTGAAATTGAGAAAAGTAGACTTACTGAGAGCTATTGAGAAGTCAAGTTGATAGGTCTTGGTGACATATTGAGTATAGTGGGTTTCTTACTTGTACTAACTGGATGCATGGTTATTCTATTCACTAAAAAAAACAGGCACTATGGATGATTATGAGATCTATTTTGGACATGTGTTCAAAGTGCTTTTAAGACACCTAACAGGAAGTGTATGTAGTTGTGTTATGGGTACAGAGTTCAGAACAGAACTCTAGACTGTAAGTAATGAACTTTTACCCTACATGGAAGTGTCCAGTGACCTTCATTGAACTGCATGCTGATAGTTACTTTAGTTATATATGAGTTTGAGATTGCTTAGGGGATACTACTGAATGAAAAGTAGAGTGATTGAAGCATGATGGTATACACTTACAATCTTAGCACTTTGGGAGGTTGAGGCAGGAAGATTGAAAATTTAAACCCAGCCTGGGCAATTGAGCAACTTAGTGAGACCCTATCTCAAAATAAGAAAATTTTAAAAAGGATTAAAAAGGGACAGTGTTATAGCTCAATGTGAAGGCCTCCTGTTCAACTCCCAGTACTGCCACCTCTCTCACCCCTGCCCAAAGTCTTGGAAATTCCTATAATGAGACAAGGGCCAATAGATGAAGATAAAGTTGCTGAGGACATTGAGAGGTTGTGTCCGGCTGACTAACAGAGGCTTTAAACTATAAGTATATTTGCAGTTTGCTTATTAGGAAGCCTTAGAGATAGCTCTACAATGTTAGGGGCTAAGATAATATCTTTGTGTTTCTCTTGGACTTCCCCACATATTTGTACAATGTTGGCCACAGTAGGGGTGTGATATCCTCATGCAGCCAGTCAGAGTCATTGAAGAAAAGTCTCTAGGTAAAACTCTTTTATTTTATCAAGAGAGGAGGCGAGGGAGGGAGATGGAAAGAAAAGGAGGGGAGAAGAAGAGGGAGAGGGAGAGACAGAATATGTCTCAGAAATTCCCCAGAAGATTCTCTCTTAGGTCTTCTTGGTCACAACTAAGTCCCACATCCACCCTAGCTGCGAGGAGGTCTGGGCAAGTTCATGTGTTGGCAGATGACAAGGAAGAAAGTGTTGATAGCATTTGAGTAGCAACAGTAGTGTCACCTCAGATGAAAGAATGGGTCATAAAAGGCATGAAGCTTTTAAAAGGAGACTGGTCAGCAGAATTGAATGTTGCTGAAAAGTCAAGAAAGGTGCAGACTGAAAAATGTCCATTGGATTGAATGACATAGAGGTCATTGGTGACTAAAATGAGGCCAACTTCAGGGCCACAATGGAGCTAGAAGGTAGATTAAGAAGGTAGCAAATGGGCATCTTACTAGGATGAAAATATCTTTCTTCCTCAAGTGAACACAGGCACAGCAAGGTGACTTGTTCTTGTGTAGCTTCTAAAAGTTCCTTCATAAGGTGGACTAGATGATCAAATGGCAAGATTACCATTCTCATCCCAGCAATGTGTCACTAGCTTTCTATCCATCTGTAAGTGAGACTGAGAAAGAAGTCCCAGTTTCCTTCAGTAACAAGCTCTCAGCATAATGGTTGGTGCATAATGAATACTCAATAAATATAAGCTTTTACTATGATCATTTTTGGCTACTTTTCTTTCCATATACATTTCTTGATTGCACTGACACAAGATTATAGTACTGAAATATGGTTACTAAAGACTCTTTTTAACATGTCTTTTATAAAAATGATGTGTGAAATATTCCTCAAGGGTCTTGTAATAAAGCTTGGTAAAGTCAAGGACTAATACAAATTTTGCAAAGTCTGGATAAAAGTGGATAAATAATTTTCAATTTATGGACTAGAGTGAAAAGTCATACTGAAGTAGTTAATTATATCTCAAAGGATGTCTTACATGATATTTACATTTCATATACAAATCACATTTTCTTTCTTGCAGTGTATCATTGTCAGTTACTGGAATGCCTCATGAAATATAAACAAGAAGTTTGGAAAGTAAGTTTTGAGTCAAATTTAGGCCATACTCACTAACATGTAATATAGTAAAATTGTATTTACATTACAGCTATTATCTGGGTCAAATTTATCAGTGTCTTATTATTTTTATGTGGCAAGGCCTATGCTTTTTACTTAGCATTTAGAGCAGAAACAAAACTTTAAGAACAGGCTGTTTTAGGGCTGGGAAAATATGAAGCCCTGGATTTAATCCCCCCTTTTAAAAACAGAATAGATTACCTTGACAGATAAGTAATTAAATGTACCTTATTACTGGAATTAGGTAACTATATTGTGTGATAAGTATTTTTAGTTTGAAAAATTGCTTGAGAATCTGTCATCTTCCAAATAGGAGATATTATTTGTTAAGAAATATGATTAGGAAAATATTTTTAATGCAGTGTTTGGCATGCTGGTGTATTCTATTCTAAAATCTTTCTGTAACATAAATCTGATAAGAAATATGAAAAGATAGTATTCTTTTAAACTCTTGGGGAATCATTTAAGGAGATAACAATATACAATATAATAACCATTGTTAATTTCCTATCATCTTGTTTTGAAATTCTGTATCATTTTTATTTTTTTCTCTCTTTAAAACAAAAAAAGGACAAACAAACACAAATACTAAAAATAATGTTTTTATGTGGTCTAATCTGTGTAGCATGCCTGTATGATGAGATTCCAGGGAAATTAGCCACCTGAGTCACTGCAAAGGAGTTTTCACTAGTCTGGTAACGTTGAATGACCAAGATTTATTTTCATTTGATGATGCTAAGTCAAAATATGCTTCCTGTTCCCTTTAGGATCTTTTGTATGTGATTGCCTATGGGCCTTCACAAGTGAAACCTCCAGCTGTGCAAATGCTTTTCCACTACTGGCCCAATTTAAAACCTCCTGGGGCAATAAGCGAGTACAGGGGGTTGCAGTACACAGGTAAGAAGAGAAGAGTCCTGTGATGGCCCCTCCATATTTCTCCTGTGCCGCATTTGCCCCATCTTCCTTTAAAAATAAATATTGCTGGATTATATTTACTTGCCTTTATTGTCATAAATCCTTTCTGAAACTAGACAGTGTAAAAATAAATTAACTAGGCAGGTGTAGTGGTCCTAGCTACAAAATTGAGGCCTGGGGTTCACTTGAATCAAGTTTGGGTCCAACTGGGCAGCAAAAAACACTCTATTTCCTTAAAAAATTAATGAACTTAAATCAGTTTCAGAAGTAACTATGATACCACAGCAAATTGCCTAAGTCCCAGTTCTATTTGCTATATAACTAGCCTATGATCTTAACTATTGCTAAGATAAATCTTTACAAAAGCATGAACTATAAGATTAATGTTGTGAATTTGTTCATCATTCAGCAAAACCCCTAATTGGCAAATTCTGCTTTGATAAGAAGAGTTTCATCATTTTCAGTGTTATCAGTTTATGCACTAAATAAAAATTAAATGACTCTGATAGCCTTATTGTTCAGGAAGAGGTAAGGATTGATGAATCTTAGTATAGTTAATCATGGAAAGTAAACATTAATTTTAAGTGTAATGACAGATATCTACCAAAAACTTTGCAAAACCAACCAACTAACCAACTCCATTCACTCCAGGTTCTAGGCTGCTGTTTATGTATTATAAAAATCAAAGAAAAAAATCTTATGGCTAGTGGAACTCTTAATGACCCCCTCAGCATATTATATGCAGATTTTTCTGAAAATGAGAGGGATATTTTTGCAAGTTAGGCTTTGATCAACTTATTGCTAATATTCATGTTTTGATCATATACTTGTTGATATCACTCATCTTTACGAAGATGATTTGAGGTGGTTCTGAGGAGACTTAACTTATTTCAAGTGTCTGATTTATATTTCTGATGAAAGATTTAAAGCCAACTATTACAGATATTCATACCTATTGTTTGAGTTTTTGTGACTCTTTGTGGGTTTATTCTGACCAGATTAATAAGCGGTGACAATAATATTAATGACACAAGAAAAGTAAGTGTAAGTAAATTCTTTAAAGTTAGGAATTGATATTATTGGTATTTCATATCATTAATAGTAATGACATTTTCAGAGTTGCTAAGTGAATAATTTGAAAATAAGCAAAAAGGTTGGACACAATGTAATAAAAGATGACAATGCTGAAATAAAGATGATCCCTTTCTCATTAGATCCCTGAAATCAGTGTGTGTGTGATGTTCAAATGGGTAATCCACATCAAATTAGATTTATTTACTTGATAACTATTTAATGAGTAGCTACTATGTGCCAGGTACTGTACTTTTTGTTGAGGATACAATAGCTAACACAAAGCCAGATCTTGTGTGCTTAATATAATCTAGATATGAAAAGTGATTCATTTTATTCAACAAATACTTACTAGATTTTTACTATTAGCCAGGTATTATTCTGGGTACTGAAGTGGTGAACAAAACAGATGAGATTGTTAACATCTTGGAACTTACATTCTAGTTGTGAAGAAAAGATCCAGACATGCCTTCCAGTGTAAGAAATGCTAAAGCAGAGTAAATACAGAGAGCTTAGGGGCTGGGGATTTAGCTCAGCGGCAAAGCACCTGCCTGGCAAACGCAAGGTCGTGAGTTCGGTTCCCGGTACCAGAGAAAAAAAACACACACACAAAAAATACAGAGAGCTATACCAACACATAGAAGGGTCTCCAGACTCACTCTGATGGTAGGCAAGTTTGAGGAGTACTATTTCTTAAAGAAGATTCTTGAATGAGAGACATTTGAGCACATACTTAAAGTACTGACATATACACAGTAGGTGTCAGAGGGGACTGAGCCATTAGTTAAATGTGGGTTGGAAACAGAGGGAACTGCATGGGTTTAGACGTGGAGGCAAAAGATAGCTTGATGGTATTTAGGATGTGGATAAAGTCAAATATAGCCAGATAGTGGAGTGAGAAGAATAGCCATAGGTAAACAGAAAGACTGGTAGGCGTTGTGGTAGAGTTTGGATCTACCTGCAAAGGGAAACCAGAAATATAAGTGGAGAAAATGCTTGGTAAAAGTTGCCTATTCAGAGGATACCAGAAACCCAACATGCCTCTAGGAACAGCCACCTAAAGCTCTTTTTAATAAAATAGCTTAGCCTGTGCCTACCAAGATCAGAGTAACTCCTTAATCTTCTCTTGGGCTCTTTGGCCTACATATAGCTAAGAGCATTCATTCTTCAGTCCATCTTTGCAGTCGCACATCCATGCTTCTGTTTGTTTGTCAGTATGTGAAGTACCTGTCAGGTATTGTTCTGGGCACTGGGAAAGCAGCTCTCTTAGAATTCCCATTCTGGTAGACCATGGCATTCTATGTATGAAACGAAAGGTCATTGAAAAATCATTCTGATCTTTACATTGCTATTTATCCGGCACTAGCTACTTGTCCAACATTGTTCTAGCTGGTTATTATCTGATTTTTTTTAGCTTAAAAAAATCTTTCATTGTCTTTAATTTTTTTTAGCTTTCTAGTTGAACACAATTTATGGAACAAGTGCCATATTAGGATTTACAGATATTTTTTCAATTAATCTACACAAAAATTTTGAGCCGTTTTCTTATTTCAATTCTCCAGATGGTGAGTGGGATACAGAGTTTAAGGAACATACCTACATTCACAGATTATGAGGGCCACAACTTAAATTTGAAATCCGCATTTTTCTACTCCGTGACATCACTTTTGTCAATTCAGTGCTTAAATTAAATTTTAGCTGGAGCATTAGAATCTTTCTGCGGTGCTTCAGTGAAGGGCATTTTCAATAGTTAGATGGTACTGCAGTCCCAAATAATTTTAATAATGAAGTTATATAGAGACTGGATTTTATGGGCTTGGAAGTTCAAAGATGAAATTTTCTCAGGAATCAGAAACTTTTGCGTATTTTCCAAAGTTATTTCCTTGTTTTTTAAAAAAACACATTTTTTACAAAAGATAAATTTATTTATGTATGACAAAAAATAAATGATGGCTCAGAAATGATCACTGTTAACATTTTAATATATTTTTCACTGATTTTTTGATATTTATTTTAAAGATAACATTGTATATAATTATACAAGGTTCTGCCAACCTTTTATTATAAAATTTCAAGTACAGAAATATTTAAGGAATAATCCTATAAATACACATAACTTTAATAATTGTTATTAATTCACCATACTAGCTTTGCTATTGATTCATTGTAGTTTTAACTATATTTATATGTTTATAAATTATATAATACTTTAAAAATACAATTAGGGAATATGTACAGCTCAGGAGAACATCAAATAATGAGGATTTTTTTTTTTTTGGTTCTGGGAATTGAACTCAGGACCTTGAGCTTGCCAGGCAGGTGCCTGTGCCACTGAGCCATATCCCCAGCCAAATAATGAGGATTTAATGATCTATAGTGTTTACTTTCTTTTGGTTTATTACTGTGCATCAACAACTACTCCAGAGAAACAAGGATGGGGGAAAGGAGAAAAGAAAGAAGGGAAAAATAAATATATACATATTAGTTAAGATACTTATACTTGTGCCTATATTGTTTGATCAGTTTTTCATGCCTGTATCTTGCAATATGAGCAACTACTTTGAAGATAGCAATACACAGTATATTAACCATTGTTACTCTCCTACAATCTTGTTTTGAAATTTTGTACAATTGTTTTATTTTTTTCTTTAAAATAAAAAAAGAAAAAATATAATTCTTAAAGACACAAAATTGGAGTCTCATCTTTTTTGTGTGATTCCTACATGTGTACATATATTTAAAATAGATTTTCTCCTGTTAACAAGGATGCAAATAATTACAAGAAGTTTCTTAAAAATGAAAACAGCAGTGATGTTGTACTAGGCAGCTCTGATTCTGTAGGAAAGAAAGAAACCATTTAGCAATTTTCTTATAACTATGTCCCAATTAGTAAATTAGGTTTTGTAGCAAAGAACACCAGCAGTTATTGCTTAGTTTTGATTTGAATTATGGATCAAATGATATAAGATGCACATTTCTAACAGACTTTTGCAAAAGTAATTAAGAGAATAACTAACCATAGCACAAGATTAATCTTGACCTAGCGCATGTTATATAATATTGGCTAACCTTACCTTAGTATGGGTGGATTCTTGAATTGTATATAAGAAGGTCTATTGTCATTTTCTGTCATAATTTCCCCATTATTCCTTTCTTTGCTTTTTATTAACTTGATTTTATACTTACATAATTAAAAATATTAAAACATTTCATTGGTGCCTTATATACATGCAGAATAATGCCCAAGTTGTACGTGTACATGGAGTACCTCCTGTCCTGGGCTTCCTCTCAAGTGATTACCTCTTCCTTTCTAATATCAGAGATTAATGTTGCCTGTTTTTGAATTTTATACAAATTGAAGTAAACATTACTTCTTCTTGTGTGTTTGTGTTTTGTCCACAGTGTTGAGAATAATTGTGCTTCATGAATTTTTTTTTTTTTTTTTTTTTTTCTTTTTGAGACAGGGTCTCACTATGCAGTTCAGGCTGGCCTTGAGCTCACTTTGTAGCCTAGCCTGGTCTCAAACTTGCAACAATCCTCCTGTCTCAGCTTCTCGAGTGCTGGGATTACAGGCCTGTGCCACCACGCCCGGCTCTTCTTGAATTTTTATTGCTGTATATAGTTTAGCAAGTGAAGGTACCATAGTTTACCTGTCTTTTCTACTACTAGAGGACATTGAATTGTTACTACTTTTTGGCTATTACACATAATACCATCGTGAACATTCTTCTATATGTCTTTTGGTGCAAAAATGCACACGTTTTTGTTAGGTATATGTTTAGAATGGAATTATTGGATTAGATGATGTACATAGTCTTTAATAAATAATGGCAAACAGCTTCCCAAAGTATTTACAGGAATTTGTACTCCCATTAGCAGTATATAAGAGTTCTTCTTTGCCTTATATTTGATGTTTTGGGCCATACTCTGTTTTGTTAGCTTTTAAACTTTAGCTATTTTGAAGATTTGTTGAAATACCTTATTGTAATTATAATTTGTTTTTCCTCTATTACAAATGAAATTGAAAACTTTTTCATATTTACTAGTTATTTGGATAACCTTTTTATATAGTCTCTGTCAGCTACGTATGTTGCAAGCACTTATTTTTAATTTTCAATGATGTCTTTCATTAACTGAATGTAATCAAATTAACATTTAGAACTTTTTGTTCTTTTTATATTCTAATAAAATATTTCCCTGCCCCAAAACTATGATAATTTTTGTCACATCATTAAAACTATGATGATAATTTTATTCTGTAATCTTTGCCTTTTGCCTTTTAGTTGTACCTGACATTAATTTTTCTGTAGGGCATGAGGTAATATTCCTTTTTTTCTCTTATGGCTAGCCAGTTGACAAAATTGATTGAAAATATTGTCCTTTCCTTACTGTACATAAATGCCACTTTGGGCATAAATCAAGTGTTGAAGAGTAGTTCTGTCTCTGGTTTCTTTATTTAATTAAATTGTTATATTTTCATTTGGCAATTGTCTTAGTTACCATAGTTTGAAAATAAAATTTGATATCCAGCATTGCAAGTCCTCCCGCCTTATGTTGTTTTCTTTCTTCACTGCCTCTTTCTCTCTGTTATTTCTCCTCTTCTTTCATTTCTTTCTCTTCCTTGAATAATACCCTGCCTAATCTTAGCTCTTTACCATGTTAAAGAGTTTGTCAAGTTAACATAACACAAACACAAAAACTGCTGAGATTTTGATTGGTCTCTTTCTCTCTGTTATTTCTCCTTCATTGCTTCTTTCTCTCTGTTATTTCTTCTTCTCTTTTTTCATTTCCTTCTCTTCCTTGAAGAATACCCTGCCTAATCTTAGCTCTTTACCAGGTTAAAGAGTTTGTCAAGTTAACATAACACAAACACCAAAACTGCTGAGATTTTGATTGGGATTGCCTTCAATTTATGCTGGGATAATCTCGGTCAATTTGGGGAATTAATAATAATGTTAAATCTTCAAATTTGTTAACATGGTATGTCTCTTCATTTATTTATGTTTTCTTGTATCTTCTTGAAATGATAATTTATAGTTTCCTGTGTAGATGTCTTGCATACCTCTCATGTACTTATTCCTAAGTATTTATTTTTGATGTTATTGCCAATGATATCTTTTTTAAAAATTATACTTTACTGCCTTTTGTTGCTAGTATATGGACACGTAATTAATTTCACACTTGATCTTAGCCAAAAAGCTGGAAAGTGGTAACATGTAATTAATTTTAATGTATCAATTTTGCATTCAGGAACTTTACTAAGTCACTTTTTAACTCTAATAATTTATTGTGGTAAATTTGTTAAAAATTCTTTTGATGTGTGCAGCTATATTATTGTTGAACAATAAAAATATAATGCTGCCTTTTAATCCATAAGGATTTTATGTCATTTTACCTTATCATACTGGTTAAAACTTCTTGTATTGTGTTGGCCTGTAAGTTCCTTCGTGATTTCTTCTTTGACTCATGGATCATTTGCAAGGATGATTTATATCTTGTTTGTTTTGTGATCATGTAACATACTCAGCATTATTTTACATATTGACATTTTTAACACTTTCTTTAAAGGCTGAGCTATAGTTATTTTTATAAATGTTTCTATGTACTTAAAAAAACGTATTTGGCAGGTGTTTGAACAGTGTTCTATATATGTCAATTCAATCAAATTTGTCAATTGTGTAGTTCAAATGTTTTATACTGTTATTTCATTTTTGTTCATTATGTAGCAGTTACAAAGAGAATAGTCTTGAAATATTTTATTATGATTGTGAATTTGTCTAATTCTTCTTTGTAATGCTATTAATATTTGTTATATTTTGAGATGAAATTATTAGGTGTATATAAATTTAGAGTGTAATATCTTCCTGGTGAATTGAAACTTTTACCTTTTTGAAATACATATTTTTATGTTTTGTAATTTTTGTGTTAAAATCTACTTTGTCTTAAACCACTTTAGCTATACTTGGTTTCACAAGTGTTTCTATTGTATAGCTTTTTCTATCATTTTATTTTCAATGTCTTATATTTATATATTTCATATGTCTTATAAGCAGCATATAATTCCTTTAAACTTAACATAAACATCTTTATCTTTTAATTGGAGCATTTAGCTCATATATATGTAATATAACTGCTGGTATATCTGGTTTTAAATTTACAGTTTTTCTCTTGTTTTATTTTTTTACTACTCCTACCTTTTCTATTTTGTCTTGCCTTTTTGGCTCTCTTGAAATGATCAAATATATTTAAACATTCCATGACCTAATCTTTGTCTTACTGAGTTAGTCTTTTATTATTCTTTTGATCATTGCTCTAGAGATTATACTACGCACTCTTGACCAATCAGTGTCCAGCATAAAATAGTACTTTAATCCTTTCCTGTAAAGTGATAATTTTAAACTTCTTTTTCTTACTTCTGACTTCCATGATGTATGTGTATATTTATGTTTTTGCACAGACATATATTTTCACAAAACATTATTTTCTATTCAGTCAATATTACATAGATTTTCTTCTCCCCTCTCCCTTCTCTCTTCTTTCCCTCCTCCTCCCTCCATACTTTTATATTTTTCTGAGTTACTGTTATCTGAAAATGTTATTGTTTTGCTTTTATGTCTTAAATATTTTATCTTTTATGCAATTTTAGACTAGCAGTCATTTTATTTCTATACTTTGAGTTTATTTCTATACTATAGTTTATGAGTTTTTCTTTTTTCCTTTTTTTTTTTTTTTTTTTGGAACTGCTAATCGAACTCATGATATCACAGTTGCCAGACAGGAACTGTGCTGCTGAGCTATATCCCCTGCCCCTGAATTTTTCATCTTTGTTATTTCTACTGTGAATTACCAGTTATTGCTCTGTGAAGGTAAATGACTGTCTTTCTCTTTTGTTTTTGAAGTTTTCCTTTAATTTTTTATTTTTTTGTGCAGCTTGACTATGACATATGTAGTTATAATATTATTTTTACTTGTCTTTTGAGAGGTCATATGACCTGAGACTTGATTTTTTTTTGTCAGTTTTAGAAGATTGTCAGGCATTATCCCTTTTCTTAGTGAAAACAGTGAAAAATAAAATACTTAGTGAATAAAGTAATAGTACTTTACTAAGGTATATGTTGTGTACAGTAAGATACACAAGTGAGATAATAGAATGTTTTTATCACCTCAGAAAATAATAGTATGCCTCTTTTAATCTGCACATCTCTCTTCTACCTTTACTCAACCACTTACACTTACACAAGTTACACTTGTTAACGTGTAATTCATGTATTCATTTAATTCGGGTAACTTATAAATGGAGATCAAACAGTACTGTGTGTGTGTGTGTCTGTGTGTGTGTGTGTGTGTGTGTGTATGTCTTACCTTGGTCAGCCTGCAACTAAGAGGAATCTATTTTAAAGATATAAATTCTTTGCATTGCTAAGTAAGTTGTCTTAGCTACTCTGCCATCTCTAGGACAAAATACTGGACACCCAGAATTTATTTATTTATTTATTTTATTTTAAAGAGAATAAAAAATTACAAAACAACAACAACATATACAAAAACAAGATAGCACAAAAACTATAAAAATGATACCAGGTTTCAAAACAAAATGGTAGGAATGAACAGTGGTTGTTATATTATGTATTGAGATCTTCAACGAAGTTGCTTAGATTACCAGAAGTAAGAATGCAAGATTAGGCTGGGGATTTAGCTCAGCGGCAAAAGCGCCTGCCTGGCAAGCGCGAGGTCATGAGTTCGGTTCCCGGTACCGGAGAAAAACAAAAAAAAAAAAAAAAAAAAAAAAAAAAAAAAAAAAAGAATGCAAGATTGATCAAACCATTACAGAGAATAAAAAATAATTAAAAAAATAGAAATGATTCAGAGATTCACTCAACAAAATGGTAGGAATTCAACAGTGGTTGTTATATTGCGTATTTTTGTCTTCAGATTATTCAGATTACCAGATATAAGCATGCAAAATTGATCAAAAAATTTTAAGCATTAACTGTTCCTTTCAGTAAACCAATAGACATCAGCAATACAATTATCTCAGCTATCCTTATATACATTTTTTCCTTCTTTCTTTCTTTTTTTCCTTTTCCTCATCCCAGTTGTTCCTTCCCTTTGAGCAATGTCTTTCTCTTTCATAATATCTATTGTACCTTTTAGGTTTTACTTACTCTTTGAGGTTCTTACACTAGGGAGATGATGTTTACACATGTGGGTCTGATTTATTTCACTTATGAGTATGGTCTTTAGTTGCATCCATTTGTGTTACTGCTTATGTGATTTTTCATGTCTGTTAAAATTTGTCTTATATAGTTGGGTGCTCTCCTATTTGGGGCATAGATATTTATGATTGTTATATCTTCCTTTTGCAGTTTTCCCCTAACAAGTATGTAGTGACCTTCTTTATCTCTTTTAATCGTTCTTTGGACACCCATAATTTAAAGGAGGGGATGTTTATTTTGGATCATGCTTTCAGTCCATGGTCACCTGGCTCCAGGGCCGAAAGAAGATGGCAGAGAGGCTTGGTGGAGGAAAAGGCACTCAACCTGTGGTAACCAGAAAGCAGAGAGAGAAAGGAGGAGCCAGGGACAAGAACATATCTCCAGGTCATGCCCCAGTGATGAACATTTAACCAGGTCTCATTTCCTAAAAGTGTATTTAGCTACCCCATGATCCAGTCACCTTCCATACACATAAAATTTTTGGGAGGCATTTTTAGATATAAACCATAAGTATTCCATTGAGTGTGCCACAGTTTGTTTATCAACCCTACTATTGATATATATTTGGATTGTTTCCAGTTTGGGGCCAATATACTTACAGTAATACTGCTATGAAAATCTCATTCAAGGCTTTTGTGGAAATATCTATTTATTTCTTTTGGGTATATACTTGGAAGTGGAAATTGTGGGTCATGACTTTATAAGAAATTTGTAAACTCTTCTCTAAAGACTTTTTATTATTTTATATTTCATCCAATAATATAATATAGAGCTTTTGTTGCTCTATACTCTCCCACCAATTGTCAGTATTTATAATCATAGCTACCTTCATGGGTATGTATTTCATTGTGGTTTTAATTACATTTCCCTAATAATAATGTTGAGCACATTTTCATGTACTTGTTGATCATTCAGATATCTTATTTTTGAAGTGCCTTATAAAGTCCTTTACCATTCTTAACTGTTTTTTAATTGTTGGGATGTCATTGTTTTTTATGTAGCCTGGCATTAGTCATTGGTAAGGTTTATATATTGTAGACATTTTCTTCCAGGTGAAGCTTGCTATTTTACCTTCCCAACAATGTCTTTTGATGAACAGGAGTTTTTAATTTTGATAAACTAAAATATACTATTTTTTCTTTTATGGTTAGTGCTTTTCCTGTCCCATATAAAAAACTTTTGCATTTTCCAAAGTTGTAAAGATATTCTTTCAGATACTGTATTGTTTTATCTTCCATATTAGGTCTGTGATCTGTCTTTTTTTTTTTTTAGTGGGTATGGTTCATTTTCATTTACTTCTGTATAGCTTGTTTTAACATCCTTTGTTGAAAAAAATTATTCTTTGTCATTTGACTTGTATTGGCCTCTTAGTTGTTTATCTGTAGGCATATTTCTGGACTCTTTCTGTTTCATTAATTTGTGTTTTTATACAGTAATAAATTGTCTTAAATGCTTTTACTTTATAATCTTGATATCAGAGAGTTCAAGTCTTTAACTTTGTTCTTTTTCTTTGATCATCTTGGATACTTTAGGTTCTTCCCTTAAATTTTAGTATCAGATTTCAATTTCTGCCAGAAATGACCTTCCTGAGATTTTGATCTGGATTTTAACTCTATGCTTCCTTTTGGAAACAATAGATATTTTAGCACTATTTCTAGTCCATGATGCAGTATATTTCTCCTTTCCTTAGATATTCTGAATTTTCTCTGTCATATATAGTCCTTTTCAATGTAGAGTTTTTGCATTTGTTTTGTTAGATTAAGTTCTAGATGTTCGATTTTTTTGATGCTATTGTAGATACATATTTTAAAGTTTAATTTCCAATTTATTACTAGCATAAAGAAATCTAATTAATTTTTACAGATTGTTCCCATTATTTTGTTAAATTCAGTGATTAGTTCTAATATAGTGATTATTGATTTAGATTTTTTTTTGTCTTTTTGAGACAGAGTCTCTTTATGCAGTTCAGGCTGGCCTTGAGCTCACTTTGCAGCCCAGGCTAGTCTATAACTTGCAATGATCCTCAGCCCCTTGAGTGCAGGGCCACCAAGCCTGGCTTGATTTTAGATTTTCTGTAGAGACAATTATATCATTTGTGCTACTTTCTTTTCTATCTTTGTACCATTTATTTTCTATCTTTGTTTCACTGTGTAGAACCTTCAGAACAGAATGTCTGATGAATAGAATTGATAAGAACAGACAGTGTTGCTTTGTTTTTAACATTAAGGATGGTATTTGCTGTAAGGTTTTGTAGATGTCCTTTGTATCAGTTTCAGGATGTTTCATTTTATTTCCAGTTGTCTTAGAGATATTATCATGAATAGGTGTTAAATTTGATAACGTGCTTAGGTAAAAACAAAAAAATAGAGAAAACTGATAAAAGTTATGTTTATTATACATTTCATTGCATTCCAGCTTTACTTTTACTTTGTGGAGTTTACTTTCCTTGTTCTTTTTTCTACCTTTGTGGGGGGTGAAAACAGATTTTTGATTTTTGACATTAAAATTTTTCTAATTATTTATTTAAAATTACTAATATCCCTTTAAGCTCTGCATTAGCTGTAGCCTACAAATTTTGGTATGTTATGTTTTTACTAATGTTTACTCCATAGATTAAAATTTTTTCATTGATATGTGTTCCATTGTGTTATTTACAGGAGTGTTGTTAAATTTACAAATATTTGAGTCTAATTTTTTTGTTTTGATTTCTACTGTATTTCCATTGTAATCAGTGAATACTAATTTTCTCATTTAATAATGTTAAGATGTCAATTTATTGTTTCCAGTAGGACATTATCTATTACTATTATAACACTTTTGAATGTAACATGTTACCTTTCTTGGTCTCTGTTTAAGATTTTTCCTTTTTTGGTATTTACTGCTTTTATTGTGATCCTGATTAAGTGTAGTGATCTTTGCATTTATTCTGCTTGAGGTTGTCTAAGTTTCTTGAATCTGTAGTTTCATGTTCCTCATCAGTATTGGAATATTTTTATGTTATTCTATCCAGATATTTATTCTGGGCCTTTCTTTTTTTCTCTCTGTATTTTGGACTTTAAAAAAGCATGCTCAGTATTGTCCCAGAGGTCTCAGATACTCCATTCCTTTTGAAAAAAATTTTTCTATTCTTTAGTTTGGATTTACATTAACTTATCTTCCAGTTCACTGATCCTTTCCTATGCTATGTCCAATATTTAAAAACCTCTGACCACATAATTATAAATATCATACATTATATATTTTTAGTTCTTGAGTTTTATTTTAGTTCTTTTTATAGTTCTCTTTTCTCTGTTGGAATTCCCATCTTAACAATCTGTTCTTTAACACATTTGAAGTACTTATTTTAAAATCCTTTTTCCTTTTTCTAAATGAATCTAAGCCTGTTTCTTTCTTTTGACTCCTTTTTCTCTTTAATTGCATTGCATTTTCTAGCCCTGTGAAAGGACTTGTAAAATTTTTATTATGTGATAGACATTGAGAAGAATACATTGTAGAGACTGTGGACTATTTATTCTTCTAAAAAGTATTGAACTTTGTATTTGCTGCAGGGAATTCTGTTAAGCCTATTTTCATATTTTGTTAAGCCAGATATATTTCAATTTGCCTTTAGTCATATTAAATAATATAGGCATATTATATGCCTATATAAGCACTATTTTTGAAACTCGTGGAATGTGACAAAATCAATACTTAAGAGAGAAATTATAGCATTAAAGGCATGGATTAGAAAGAAAAAAGATCTAACATCAATAATACAAGCTTTTACATTAGAAAACTAAACAAAGAAGAGCACTTTAACCCTAAATTAAGAAGAAAAATATAAAAACTAAAGAAGAACTTAGTGAAATTTAAAGTAGACAAACTAGAGAAAACATTTTCAGCAGTGGAATGTATAGCATATATATGTGTACGTGTCAACTTATGTATATTTAAAAAGTCTTCACACATGAAAGTAAACTGCTTCACTGTGAAAAAATGTACACTTAATGGTTCATTGTTTTCTGGCATTTAAATTATAGAGGAGGAATCTTAGATCAGTATGATTTTGATTTTTATAAGAATTATTTTGATTTTCTTGGTTCTTGGGGATGTGTTTATTCATTTTAATTTTCACCAATATTTCTAAGTATGAATATCTTTTCCTTGACTTTCCTATGTGAAGACACTTTTAATCTGCAAATTTAGGTCCTTTAAAATTTTTTCATAGGTTTTCTTGTTAATGAAGTGTTAAATTAGTGCTTTTGTTCCAGTTATTTGGTGTATTTATCAGGAATACTTCTAATTGTTAGGTCAGATTTTTTTTTAGGTCAGATTTTGTGTGTTCTTTAGTAGTTATAATCACTGTTTTTATATACTTATCTTTTTCTTTGCAATCTAAGCAGCCCAGGTAGGCTTACACTGTAACTTATTAGATTTTCACTCAAAAAATGAGCTCTGTTATTTACTGCTTTCAGTGAGCATTTCTAATTTTGCTATTTTATTTTACTTGCTTAAACTTATTATGTATCATATCCAAATCCAGTTTTAATCCATTTTGTTTACTTCCCATCTGACTGTTAGTTTTTATGACTTTTTATCCCTGTGTTTTTGTTGTTTGTTGTGGTGGCTTTTACATTTTTTTTATCTTTTTTTTTTTTGAGACAAGGTCTTACTATATAGTTCAGCCTAGCCTTGAACTCATGGCTATCTCCTTTCCTCAGCCTCCCGATGGCTGGGATTGCAGGTGTGTGCCACCATGCCTGGCTCTAGTCCTATTTTTATGAAAGCCATGTGGTCTTGCATCATATTGCAGATCTCACATACTTTCCTAAAATGTGTTGATTCATAGATCATTTTCAAACATGTGTTTCTTTTCAGTCTTCAGTGTGATGTTTCTTTTCTTTGTAGTATTTTTAGTTAACCTTTCATTGTTTCCTTTTTAGAATGAATTGTATTGTGGTATGATTTTATACAATAAAATAACCCATGTTAAGCATATAGTTTGAAAACTCTTTGTAGAAGTATGCATTAATATAATCAATACTATAATCAAAATGCAGAATATTTCCATCATTCCACAAAGCTTTCTTGTTTCTAACAGTTCACATTCCCTGTCATAAACTGCTGATCTTCTTTTTGTCATTATAGTTTAGTTATTCTGCTCTAGAA
This sequence comes from Chinchilla lanigera, assembly GCF_000276665.1. Lineage (NCBI taxonomy): Eukaryota > Metazoa > Chordata > Mammalia > Rodentia > Chinchillidae > Chinchilla > Chinchilla lanigera. The sequence continues at coordinate 15,657,839 of NW_004955438.1, forward strand.
TTTCATATGAATGTACTCATCACTAAAATATTTTATTTTTATTTTTGTGTTTCATTTAGTATAATGTTTCCTTGATTTATTGATATTTGTGCATTAGTATTTCATTCCTACCAGTATAGTATTCCATCATAGGGATTCCGTTGTATCAATATCTCATAATTAATTATTCACTTTATGCTGAAGTTTTTGGCTACTATGACTAAAGCTATAAAAGTTTTTTTTTATAGATACACATTTACTTTTCTTGATGGACACTTAGCATCAAAAATCTTGGTAACTGTATATTGAATATTATTAGAATTTTCCAAACAGTTTTTCAAAGGTGATTATTTGACATCTCCTCCAGCAATGTATGAGAGTTCCAGTGGCTTTCCATGCTGTTAACACTTGAGATTGTTCGACTTTTAACGTTAGACCTTCTGATGTTCTTGTAGCAGTGTCACATTGTTGTTTAAATTGTGTTTCTTTGATGAATAATGGTAATGAACATCTTTTGGGGGTGCGTATTGGTTATTTCCATATGCTTGTGTGGTTAAGGTTTCCAGTGAAGCCTTTTTGGGGTGTGCCTGATGTACCCATGGTATCTTTTATGTTTTAAATACGTTACTTTTTTCAGTATATTGTGAATATGGGTTTTCCTTTTTCGGTATTTCAAAAGCGAAGTTTTTAATGTTGATAAAATGTATCAATATTATATTTTTTCTTTTATGTATACTAAGGCTGTAAAAAATTCTCTTATGCTTCCAGAAGTTTTATAGTTTAAATGTTTACATTTAAGCATATAATTCATTTGGAATTAATTTTTATGTATAATATCAAGAAAGAATTGAATCCCCTGTAAAGACATGTATTTGTCCTAGATTAATTTGTTGAAAAACTTACCATTTTCACATTGAATTCATCTTTATTGTTTAAATAATTGACCATCTAATTTTGTGATTATATTTCCAAACTCTGAATTTTGTTCTATTATTGTTATTACCATTAGTTATTTTACAAATATTATACTACTTTAACTATGATAGCTTTATAGTATATTTTTAAATCATGTAATGTAAATCCTTTAGATTTGTTCTTCAAAATTGTTTTGGCTGTTGTAATATCTTTGCATATTCATATAAATTTTACTGCCACTTTGTCATTTCCACAAAATAATCTACTTGTATTTTGATGTGATTTCATTGAACAGATTATAATTTGGGAAGAAATTACATTGTAATAATATTTAGCCTTTTCATTTGCAAACATGGCATATCTATTCTCTCATGTAGGCCTTCTTTAATTTCTCTCAGGTATGTTTGGTTCTCCATGTACAGATCTTACAGATATTTTATTAAAGTTATTCCTAAATGTTAAATGGTTTGGGATGCTGTTGTAAGTAATGTTAAAAAATTTAATATTCTCCTTGTTTACTGCTATAATAGAGAAATGCAATTGATTTTTAGTATGGATTGTATATTCTCCACCTCTAATAAATTTATTAGTTTATGTAGGGTTCTTAGGATTTTTTGTGTAAATGACTGTGCTTTCTACAAAATGAAAATACCTTTAAAGTTTTATCCTGCCTTTCTATTTTGTAGCCCTATCTGCCACTTTCCTTCTCTCCCTTCTTTTCTCTACCCCTTCATCCCTCCATCTTGCTTTCTTTTCTCTCTTTCCTTTTCTCATAACACCACATCATATCTCCATTCAGTGTTCTATAGAAGTTCTGAGCACCGACAGGCTGTTTTCCCATAATTTGTGGGGTATTCAGGCTTTTACCATTAAACATGGTCTTAACTATATACATTTTTCATAGATGCTTTTAAAAAATCAGATTGAGAAGGTTTCCTTCTAGTCTTAGCTTGCTGAGAATTGTAATAATAAATAAATGTCAATTTGGCAAATATATTTTCTCTTTCTACTGAGATGATTATATGACTTCCTCTCTTTATGTCTACGGCCATACCACCCTGAATGCGCCCAATCTCATCTGATCTCAGAAGCTAAGCAGGGTCGGGCTTGGTTAGTACTTGGATGACTTCCTCCCTTTATTGTTAATAGAGTAAATTACACTGATTTGCTTTACACTGTTAAACCAGCCTTGCATTCCTAGGGTAAACTCTGTGTTGTCGTACTGTATTAAACTGCCATATTTAATTTGCTAGGTTTGTTAAATGTTCTTGCTCATTCCTTTATGAAACATATTTATATAACTGCAATATTTTATATAGCCTGGTTTACAAGTAATGATAACTTCATAAAGTGAGTTGAAAAATGTCTCTTCTGTTTCTTGAGTTTATGCAAAGTTTATTCCTTAAAGGTTAGTAGAATTTATCAGTGAAGTCATCTAGACTTACGGTTTTCATTGTGGGAGATGTTTTTGTTGTGAATTCAACTTCTTTAGTAGTTAAGGTTTTATATTTTTATTGAGCCATATTTTTAGTATGTCTTTTGAAGAACACAAGCATTTCATACAATCTCATGTTTTTAGAATCCTATCTTTTATTAATATTCTTCATGAGCCTGGCTACGGGGCTTATCAATTTTATTTAATTTTCCAGAGAATCAGGTTTTTTATTTATTGATTTTCTTTACTGGTTTTCTGTCTTTAATTTGAACAATTTCTATCTTTTTTATTTACTTCCTTCCATTGACATTGCACTTCACTTATTCTTTATTCTGTATTGTTAATAGAAAACATAAATGATTTTGTAGGTATTTTAGATTTTCTAATGTAAGAATTTAAAGCTATAAATTTCCATGAAACCATTGTTTTAGTGGCATCCTCCAAATTTTCTATGTCTATTATATTTTCAAATAGAATATTTTCTATCATTCTTTGTGATTTTTCTCTTGATTTATGAATTGATTAGAAGTGTTTTTTAAATGTACAAATATTTGGTGAAATTGCTTTCTAGTTTAATTCCATTCTTACCAGAGCACATACTGTGTGATGTAGCTCCATCTAAATTTTTCAGGCTTATGAGCCAGAATATTGTCTATTTTAGTATATGTTATGTGAGTATTTGAAAACAATTTGTTTTACGCAGTGGTTGTGAAGTGAGGTTTTTTTTTTAATCAATTAAGCTGATTGAGAGTATTATTCAGATCTTAATGATATTACTGATTTTTTATCAATTGCTTCTTATGCTATCAATTACTTGTTTCATACATTACTGAAAGAGGATGTTGAAATTTACAACAATCATTTTGAACTTTTTTCTTCAGTTCTATTAGTTTAGTTGATGCACACATACTTATGATTGTTATGCCTTTTTAATCAATTGGCCTTTTTATCTTTGTGAAGTATTTTTCTTTTTTCTGCTAGTCTTTGTCCTGGAGCTTACTTGTCTTGTGTTTATAAAAAGTTTAGCTTTCTTTTTTCTCTTTTTCTTTTCTTTTAATGCAACAAAAGTGGATACTAATAAAGAAAATATTAAAAAGCACTCTTCTATGAAAATATAAAACAAAATGTCATAACAAAATAGAGAATAACAATGGTTACTGTGCTGTGTATCATGATCTCAAAAGAAGGGCCAAAATGTTATGCACAGTACTAGTGACAGACAAAAATACAGTCTCTCTAACAAAGAAGAAACAAAGAAATAAATGGACAAAACTTTCTTTTCAGTGAATAAAAAGAAACGAGTAGCATGACATACCTTTTTCTGTTTACTTATCACTTATCTGTTTCTTTATATTTCAAGTGCTTGTCACAGGTGGCATATAACTAAGTCATGCTTTTTGATCAACTTAAAATTTATTTGATAATATTTGTCTTTTAGACTATTTACATGTAATATACTTATTGTTTAGACTATTTGCATTTAATATAACTATTGATATGGTTGAGTTTCAGTCTTTTACTTTGTACTTGTTTTATAGTTGTCATACCTAATCTTTATTTCTTTTTTATATTTTGACTTCTTTTAGATTGTTAGTATCCAGTTTTACCTGTGGTATTGGGTTGTTAGCTTTTCCTTTTTAAAAAATTGCTCTAAGTCTAGGGGCTGGGGATTTAGCTCAGCGGCAAAAGCGCCTGCCTGGCAAGCGCAAGGTCGTGAGTTCGGTTCCCGGTACCGGAGAAAAACCAAAAAAAAAAAAAAAAAAAATTGCTCTAAGTCTTATAAAATATACCTTTAACTTCATAGTCTACCTTCAAATAATATTGTACCAATTTATACACTAATATAACAATTCTATGTATTTTCATTTGCCTCCATCATTCTTTTTATTTATTTTTGAAACAGGGCTTTACTATGTAGTTTAGGGTTTGTTTGAACTCACTATATAGTCAAGGCTAGCCCTGAATTTGTAGCAGTCCTCCTGCCTCAGCCTCCTGAGTGCTGAGATTTTAGGCATGTTCCACCAGGCCTGACCTTTTTATTCTTATAATCAGATATTACATACAAAAATAATTAGCCTCATACTACATTGCTATTATTTTTCTTTTAAATAGTCATCTAACAACATGTTAATATGGGTGAAAACATCTTTTGTAGTTATTTACTGTATTTGACATGTCTAGTATTCTTTATGCCTTTGTGTTGGCCCAAGCTTCTATCTGGTATCACTTACTATCAGCTTGAAGCACTTCCTTTACAATTTCTTGTAGTGGAGCCAAGCTGGCAATTAATCCTGTTATCTAGCGTTAATCTTCAAATAACTTTTATTTAATATTCATTTATGAAGGATACTTTCACTGGGTGTAGAATTCTAGGTTGACGGTTTTTTTCTTTCAGCCTGTTAAAGATGTCGTTCCATTGTCTTCTGGCTTGCATTGTTTCTGACAAGAAGTCAACGATCATTCTTATCTTTGTTCCCCTGTAAGTAATGTGTCTTTTTTGTTGTGTTTTGTTTTGTTTCTTGGCTGCTTTTAGATTTTCTCCTTACCATTGCTTTTCATCAATTTGATTCTAATGATTTTTGGTGTGATTTTCTTTGCTTTTATCTTCTTTATGAGTCATGGAGCTTTTTGGATCTGTGGGTTGGCAGTTTGAATCAATGTAAATAAACTGGGCCAGTGTTTCTTCAAATATATTCCCCTGTGATCCTTTTGTGTTTTTAATCATATATATATTTTATACTTCCCCAAATTTCCCACAACTCATTGAAGCACTGTTTTTCTTCCAGTACTTTGCTTTGAGTTGTTCTTGTTATGTCTCCTAATTGCCTGATCATTTCTTTTGCATTATCTAGTAGCTGTTAAGCCTATGCAGTGAATTTTTCATTTCAGATGTTGCATTTTACTTTTAGAAATTTCATTTGTTTCTTTTAGTATACCTTTCATCTTTGTGCTCATTATGTTCATAGTTATGTTTTCCTTTGAATATGTTTATAATAGGTATTTATAGTTATTATTTGTTAACTGCTTCATTTCTGTAATTTCTGGGTATGTTTTGTTTGGTCAACTTTTTTTCCTGTTTCTGAGTAGCATTTCTTATCTTTCAAATATCATGTGATTTTTTTGACTGGATGCTAGATTTCCTGAATATTAAATTGTTGAACACCTGGATTTTTTTTCCTATTAAAATACACTGGTATTTGTTTTACTTGTTGGTTTTCCATTAAAGTGCATTGGAGTTTCTAGTTGATCAGCTTGACCTTTCTAAGGCTTGTTCTTAATCTTTGTCAAGATAAGTCTAGGTTGCCTTCCTCTGTTAATTTAGTACTGTTTCTAAGGTATAACACTCCTTTAGTCTCTATTGTATGCCTCACATGTTAAATGAGTTTCTGACACTCTGGCTGTTTGGGACTTGAATATCTGCTAGCCACATATACCCACTAGGATTGTTTAGCTTATAGGTCCCCCATAGTTGTTCTCTATCCTCATGGAGCTTTATCTTACACATGTGTAGCATATTGTAAAGCCAAAGACTCAAAATTAATCCAACTCCTACTTTCTTGGTACTCTGCCTAGCAAATTCTAACTGTCTTGCATCTTTTATCTCAACTTTTCTCAACTCAGCAAAACTACCCTACTTTGCTTTTCTTTCCCCTTCTTGGATCAACTCTGAAATTGCTTTTTTCAGAAAAAACCGGGGCGATTGTGGGGCTGACTACATTATTTCTCTTTTGTCTAGGAACTTACAGTATCTGTAGTTGAATTTCTCAAAATGGTTGCTTCGTATATTTTTTTCAGTTTTCTAGTTATTTATGGTAGGAAGTTTTCTAGTTATTATCACAGTCTGATACCAATTGTGCCATCAAATTTGGAAGAGGAGTTAGTGTCTGTCCTGTTTTTGTTCTATCTTTTGTTATTAGGTTTGAATGGAGTTCTGTCATGACTATATTCACCACACAATAAGATACATAGATTTTCTTTACATCAGAGCCAATTTTAGTACTTTTCCCAATTACAAATTTTATTATAACCTCAGAGATTTTTATTCAGTAAAAAGTGAAAGATTTATGCAACCTGAAGAAAAAACAGAGCATATGTGAGGTTTTCATTCAGTACATCTAACATCACTCTACACATCATATTTCAAAAACCTTGACAAGTGATTTTTGACACACAACAGAAGTTAAGAATCACTGTGCTAGTAAGCTTAAATCTAGTACGGTTTTGGTAATGTGAGTGGAGCATCCTACAACCTGTTTGTAACTCAGTGATATATGGTAGTAAGGGAACAAAAAGTGAAAGGAATTAGACCTCCTGTGTAGCCCCACTAGTCACACAAAAAAGCATTTATTTTTGTCAGAAAAGTCTTTAGAACCCTGATCTAGTCTTATGGCACTGATTTGTTTGTATCTGTGCCAGAACAGTTGTTATACAGTTTGAATATTTCTTATTCAAGTAATATTTTTGGCCTTCCATAGAAGGCCAAAATTTCATAGAAATCATCAGGAATTAGATTTTCTCTTTTTCTAGTTAAACAGCCCAGTCTATTGCTCTTGGTCTGTAAGTATCAAGAACTTACTATTTATTAATCAGTCTGCAAAATTTCTCATAATATAATGATTCAGAAATGATTAACCAATTTCATCCTTTGTGCCAACTCTGTTTTGATTAATGGTGGCTGCTTGAAGCTTTCCTTAGACCATTTGTGAACTCAGCAGGAAGAAATGCTATAATGGATTAGTTTTGTCTGTCATGAGTTTAGGATTGGAGGAATGTGGCACATATTCCATGTATTTGCAATTCATGTACAAGTTAAAGGCAGTTTTTTTTCTTTAAATTTCTCTTCTTGCACAAGAAAACTGTTGTCCCTCTTTATAGTCATCTTGACTTTAAAATATATGGAAAACAAACTTGAGAGCTGTGAAATATGTATACTTAAATTACTTCTTTATTCATCCATTCATTTACTTTTCCTTTTTTTCTTCTAAAATATAATCAATATTATTAGACTACTGGTCTCTGATCTGTGCTTGTTTTCTTTTTATATAAATTGATTTGTTCTAGAAAGTTGGAATATGATAGTTTAGAAAGATGCACTAAAGTTTAAAGTATATAAACAATTACCTTTTTTAAAATGATGGAGTTTGTTAGTTAAGTACATTGCATAACATAATAGCCTAAAGGATATTAATTGCCAGTTGTGATTTTCATTCTGGTTTATTCCAGGTCACTTGGTTCTTTTCCTTATTGTACTGTCTGTGTACTGAGTTAAGGTGTTGGATAATAGTTATCAGCAAACCAACAGAGGTTTAGTATGTGGGTTACATGTGTGATAAAGATAAATTTCATTTAGGCAAGAAACTCATCTTTCTAGTTTTAATATTTGACAGGTGGAGTGGAAATGGAATGTTGGAGAATGCCTTTCCACTCATCTAGTTATTATAAATTTGCAATGCTTCCTGATACCAAAAATTTATGATGTTTAGCATAAGACACTACAGTGAAAAGAGCAGAATACAAGGAACTAAGAGATATATGTTCTAGTCCCAACTTGTATTTGCTAAATCTGTGTCCATATCAAGCTTCTTAACCTTTTGAATTTTAACTTTGTATGCAATGAGATTAATACTCTACTGTATCTACCCCACAGTGTTGTTGGGGAGTCAAGTAAAAATATAGTTATGAAAACCTTTCATAACTTATTAGTGTCATAACATTGTGAGGTAATATGGTACTACATATGCCATCTTATATTGGCTTTCTTTCCCTGGGAAAAGGCTGAAGTTATGATATCTTTGCTGATTTAAAAACTTTTTATAGGTTATAAAGACATTTCTGTTAGGGAATCAATAATGATGATTCTATTTAGGCAAAAAGAAGATAGTGAAATATCTACTGTGTTTTCACCAGGGTATGAATAATTTCAATGAGAAGTATTCATTAGCTCTATTTTGCTTTACAGCTTGGAATCCCATCCACTGCCAACACATTGAATGCCACAATGCAATTAACAAACCAGCTGTGAAGGTACTGTTTTATAAGACCTACGGGCATGTTGGTATTTTAGTGATCATATTATTAGCAGAAAATTACTGATTAAAATGTAGTAGATTGCATGCTTCTGTAGAAAGCAGAGGTTTTTGATCTTAGTAATCTTAAACACTTCTGTGTTCAGTTTGACAGTTTTTACAGAGCAATAAATGGTGGTGCCTACAGTTTTCAGCTTATGAGTTCATAGCCAAGTGATGTGTAGTAGTGAGGTAATTGTCAAAAGGATCTCGATGGAACACTCACATAGTCCTTAATTGGCTTCTATCTGACCTAGCAAACCCAAGGAAATGTATTTTCCCCATTTTTATATGTATTTTTCAAATTCGTACTCCAAGTATGTGACAATACACACTCAAGAAATGTAGAACAGAAACAGAAAGTCAAATCTTAGCTCAGATCAAACATGTGACTTAGTTGAAGGAAATGAGAAGTGTTTGGACAACATACACACAGAAGTTTACACAGAAGGGAAGGAAACAGTACCTTTGAGAGGTCAAGTCACTCTCCTAAGGTCACAAGGCAGTATCAGCACTGAAAACAGAATGAGGTAATTTGACTCTAGCCTCATTCTTTTTTTCCATATCATATTCTTTCAATCCTGTTAAAACTATGAATCTCAGAAGTTGAATAGTAAGAAATACTTACACCTTTAAATAAAATTGCTTACGATATATTTGTTGGTTTGGATGAACAGATTAGTGTCTGGATTTGCAAGAGTTAAATTTTGTATTATGAGGAGTGAGTGTTTGAGCTTAGTTATTTTTAAGAATTTGGTGCCATGAGAATTTGCTTACCCTGTTCTAAAGCTACATAGACTGTCCAGATGGCCAAATAATAGAAAATTAATAACATCGTGGTACAGAAACAAAGGACAGGTAAAATGAGATGCTATAAATATAAAAGAAACAAAAAATGTGTTTCATAAATCAAAGTAGCAATAGGGTGCCAATAATAACATTGTCATCTAGATATATACTAACAACCATTGGCATTCTTGTATCTCTGCCTTTGATGAATGCAAACTGAATGAATGTTCAGAAAAAGCAGGTGAAGATAACCTGCCAATGAAAGCGTGGGCCTCTCCCATTCTACTATGTGCACCCCTCTCTAGATTTTCAGAGACATTTGGGATTCAAAGAGACTTTGGTGTGAGGATATTTTGAGCTGAATGTATATAGGACTAGATATTACCCATGGAGTTCAGTTTGATTCTTAGTGATGAGACTTCAATGGCTCTCTCTTATTTTTGTTTCTTAGCCTTCCTTTCTTCTTCCTGCCTATTACAGGTTTCTCCAGTAATTTTTTCCTTGATTTTATGTCAGATTGCATTCTCATAAGTCCTGGGTAGTAGTAATGATTTTGGCCTTCCAATCGTAGAAATCATCAGGAATTAGGTTTTCTCTTTTTCTAGTTAAACAGCCCCATCTATTGCTCTGGGTTGGTCTTACTTTTCTCTTGAAAGTACTCTAGCCCAAACCATCCTAGTTTCTGTCATTAAAAAAAAAATTTATACTATATTCATATAATATAAAATTAACTATTTTAAACTGAACAATTTAGTGGAATTTAGTACATTCACAATGTTTGGAAGTATCATATTTGTTTAATTCCAAACATTTTTCATTACCCCCAAAATCTTACTTAATCGTCACCCATTTTCTTGAAGCTCACAGACAAGTTTGGCCTGATGCCTGTTTTTGTGAATAAAGTTTTATTGGACCACAGCTATGCTCAGTTGCTTTTAAAATGTCTGTGGTTCCGCTCGTGCTATATCGGCAAAGTTGAGCAGTTGTGATAGAGACTGCATGGCCACAAAACCTCAAATATTTACTCTTTGGTCATTTTTAGAAAAAAAGTGCCAGTCTTTGGTATAACATACCAAAAAGTAACTATTCATGGCGTCTAAGGAAATATGAAACTTATACATGGGTTATTTTCACCCTGGGCTTTTTTTTTTTTTTTTTTTTTTTTGGTTTTTCTCCGGTACCGGAAACCCAACTCACGACCTTGCGCTTCCCAGGCAGGCGCTTTTGCCGCTGAGCTAAATCCCCAGCCCTCACCCTGGGCTTTTAACATCAGGGAATGTACAACTTACAAATTTTGATGACTTAATTACTTAAATTTATCAATTCTGTTATTTCTCCAAGCACTGAAATTTCTTAAGATTTTAACTTTGTATTACAGGCTGTTTGGGTTGCAAATTTGGGTCGTTTTCCCCCTTCAAATCAATGAAAGCAACTACAGATAGAATGAAGTTCCATAAGTTTTTAAATTTGGCATATTTACTGTACAATCAACTTAACACAGCTTGATTATTGTTTGAAAAGGAGGGACTTCGATAAATTATAGAAATTTAAACAGATACAAAACACAAAATGCAGTTAGTTACCCAAATGTTTTGTTTTATTGGATGTAAAACATCCAGATACTTGAAAGATTCTGATAGTTGACTATGAAGTGAACTTTTTATTTCCATGCTTAGGATAGCAAAACCCCAGCCATAAATAACAAAGCCTCAGGGGCAAACAAATTGTAAGTCATGTGTAGGAAAAAAAATGAGATGAAAATGAAACATTGGATGATTGATAAAAAGCTAGGATTCCAGAGCAAGAAAAGCAAACTACTCAATGTTAAATTTAATGCTAACTTTTCTGAATGAGATGTGTCTTAAGAAGCTAAATTCTCTACTGCTAGCATGTTGGTATCATTTATTATTTTGAAATCTTAATAATATGCCTTCATTTTCCCAAAGAGAGATCACTGTGTTCACCACCCACATAGGCAATTTGAGTAACGATTGAAAAAGATCATTTTTTGTCTTTGTTGAATGAGAGTGGATTTCCTGACACTTGAGTTGCAAATAATGGGAGAAATGAAAAACCACCTAAACTTCATTATTATACCCTCAGTGCAGACTCATCTGCCAGTGTAGTCCAAGTAGTTACAGATCAAATGGGCTTTATTAAAAATATTTATTCCACTTTGCTTGAGAAAATCTGTCATCATTGAAGCACTTGTCCTCATGACACACGGAATGTAGTACACAGGAACAGCGGTGTTCATTCTGTCTTTTCATTTGGTTTCAGATGTGTATAGACCCTTCCTTGTCAGTAGCTTTGGGTGACAAACCACCCCCACTGTATCTCTGTGAAGAATGCAGTGAGAGGATTGCAGGGTAAGTATGAGTCCTTTAAGAGAAAGAAATAGAGCAACAATGAGAAAATAAGGAAAATCACTTGGATTTTCATTGGTTACATTATCCAACTTGCCCATTAGCCTTGCTGTGTTTTTTAAAAGGTTATTTTATCTGATATTTAACATATAGCAAGCTGTCATTTGAAGGAATTCAGCTTTGAAAGTTGCAATGTTTCTTTCCATGTAACATGAGAAAGCAATTCTGCTTAACAAAGCAACTCCAGTGTTGAAGTAACCCTATGACAAAGGCCACAGAGAAAGATAGGTGTATTAAAAAACATCTGTGGTTTCCAAACATGACATATAATTCAAGTGGGTTCTCTTTGCTTGTCAGTTTCACAGTTGCATTCAGCTTTGTGCAGATCATGGAGTATTTTGGTTGGCATAATTAGCATCTGGAAAGTATCATTTAAAGATAACAATATGATGGGATATCTTTAATTTATAATTTAGCTGGAATGCATTAGACATTTTAAAAGTTTATTATGATAGTGCTCTTAATTATATTTCCTTTCTATTAAAAGCCTTTCACTGATAGTGTGTAGCTTATAAACATTCATGTGGAAGGGGAACATTTCAGTGAAGCTCAAAAATGAATTTTATTTTTCTTTACAGGGACCACAGTGAGTGGTTGATTGATGTTCTTCTGCCACAAGGTATAGTTTACTTCAGAAAGGATGAATAATGAGTAATCATGACTAATGACATGGTTGATTTATCTCTTCTTGTGCTATTTTATTTTGCAGAGATAGTAACCAAAGCATAATATTCCCTGAATATTCATTGACCTGAAGCATTAATGTCAATATCTTGCCTATAATATAACCAAACACTTAATAATGAGGGAAGAGGTATCAACTCTAGCAAAATTAAGGTTATATGTTGCAGTTAGGATTTTGTATAACCAATGCCTTGCTGAATTATGTCTAAAGGGGCTTTCTATTTGTATAATAGACATTTCCAATGATATGTCAGGCTGTGCCAGGTCAGAAGGGGAATATGGGGCACCAACTGAAAGAGAATTGAATAATGGACCTTTTTCCTGCCACTGTTATTAACTCTCCATTCGGGGGGAAATCCTTTAGTTGCTCTGAAACTAAGTCTCCCCATCAGTAAAATGGAGATAAAGTATATCTAGCCCATTTCAATGGAAAGACTAGATTTGCAATACTTCTTGAAGCTGTGTCTTGAAAGTTAGCGGGTCCCAGACAGAGCATTCCTTGGGAAAAGCTGATGTTCTGTCTACCTTGTTGGCAGCTGAAATGACAAAGAAAAGTACTTAAAAAGCACGCCCATGCCTGTAATCTCAGCACTCCCTACAGGCTGAGGCAGGAAGATGCAAATTCTAAAGTTCAAGCCTAACCTGGGCAATTTAGTGAGACGCTGTCTCAAAATAACATATAAGCTAAAAAGGCCTGGGGATGTAGCTTAGTACAAAGGCTCTGGATTCAATCCCTAGTACTGAAAAAAAGAAAAGGAGAGGAAAAGGTTATGGAAATACCTGGGTCCATATTGAGTACAGATCAGGGACATAGGAAAAACTTGAATCATTTATGGCCCATTACTTATGCAAAATCAGTTTTAAAGACTGAGTTATAAATTTCACTGATTTGGCCTCCACTGACTCATAATTCCAGACAGGATTTGGGAGCATTTACCTTTAATCCTTCAAATAAATTGTTATATAGACCATCCCGTAAGTAAGATAGTCATTTTTTGAGCCTGAGTTTGAGGAAAGTGTTAATAGATTCTTTGAAAAATTATTTTCAAGTACTCTGTAGCATCAGTTTCCATGGAAATAATTGCTATGCTCACTAAAAAGAATTCTTATGCATTTATTAAAGCCAATTTTGTTAGTAGACAGTAGTTTGATGGTCTTGCTGCATCTGGTTAGACCATGGGTTTGAGAATTGCTTTCTTGTTAGTGACTTTTAGCTGATTTTACAAGATTGATATAAGTTGATAGTTCAAATATAAGGAGAGCAAATTAGTAGGAATTTTTCTCTATGGTTTGATATACAACACCCCACAGCGATGTTCTAAATATATCACATCAAAGCAGTATCACAGCATTATGGAAAGAGCAGAAAACAGGAAATTCAGAGACTTTAGCTCTACATGTGTCTCTGCCATTAATAGCCTACTGAGTGATCCTGAAGAACTCAGTCAACCACAGTGGCCCTTCATTTTGTCCTCTGTAAAATTAAAAGGTAGCATTAAGATTGTTTAGCTTTACCATGATGTGATTTCCAAGTCATATTGAGAAGGTTGAATTAGTTGTGAGATGAGGTGACATACTGGCAACATAAAAATGTTTTCAGTCTCATTAAATAAAAGCTTCAAAATTGTTATGAGAAAGAGTATTTTATGTTTTTGAGGAAAATAGAGGCCAATAAAAATAGATGACAAATTATGAGACAAATCAAAAGCTGTTTTTGCCAAATCTGTAGGTTGTCTTACTATTGTTTTTATTTTTCTTCATGACTACCCTTATTTAAAATGAGCTCTTTGTATGTTGATATTTTGTGTACTTTCCCCTTACAGCTGAAATATCTGCTATATGTCAAAAAAAGGTGAGAGCAAACCATCTGTGGTGGGGCATGATTTGCTGTGTTTGTATGTAAGTTCATTCATTGACATCTGCCTCATTCCTGCACCATGGTTTTCCAGTACGTACATGTCACTGTGTTTGTTAAGAGAAAGGAAGTGATTTAACATGCAAAATTGTGATGTCCAAATGGTCTCTATTTTTATTTCCATTTCTGCTTTTGCTCACTTGTCTTGTGCACATCGTTTTTATTATGTAATCTGAAATAAAAATGTGTAGTTCTTGGATAGGAGTCTGATTAGAAAAAGGATTGAATGATATTGCAATGCATGGAACTTAACTTTTAGTAAAAGATTATTTATATGCTAAAAGTGTTTATTGCTTTAAAATGCAGTATAATTTAATATATATGTGGGGAAACATGCCATGATTGAATATATATGGAAAATTTTTCATTTATTTAGTTGAATAATGTACCTAGCTAAAGATTTTTCCTTTAAAATTTCCACTGACTGCTTTCCACAAAGTTTCTCTAAGTCACTTCCACATTTTCCCTCTCTTTTTTTTTTTTTTTTTTTTTGGTAGTTGGAAAGTATGAGAAGGTAGTACAGTCACACAAACAGCTTTGACTCATTGAGATCTTTGGGTTCTGGCCAACTCCACTCCCTTTTATCTATGTGGACCTTGTACAAATCACTTAAATGTTTTGGGATATGGATATGAGTAGTTACTCTTGGGGGTCTATCTCAGTTATTTATTGCTGCATAACATACCACCCTAGAAGGTAGCAGCTAATAACAACCAATTGACCATAATTCTGTGGATTGGAAATTTGCTCTGTGCTCAGCAAAGCAGTTCTTTTAATAAATTCTTCTAAACTCACTGATATACTTGCATTAAGTGGTAGGTGAGGTGGTGGTTCCAAAGGTCTTACTCTTATTCATTATATTTGGGGCCTTAGCTGGTTTGGCTATAGTGGTTGGGATGACTGAGGTATCTGGACCTCCCTCTTTCCGTGAGATGCTTTATCCTTCAGAAGCCTGAGTTGGACTTGTTTATAATGCTACAGTATCCTGAGAGAGCAAGAGTGAAGATGGCAATGCTCCTTGAGACAGAAACTCACAAGTCACACAGCATCAGTTCTGCCACATTCCATTGCTCAAAGCAGGTCTTGAGTCAGCACAGATTCAAGGAGTAGGGGAATAGGGTCCTTTTGGTTATAGAAGCAGTGGCAAGAATTTTGTGGCCATATTTAATCTATCACAATCTACTCTCTAGACATAATTATTTAAATTTTTTCCATGTGCAAAATATGCACATCACTTTAAAAGGCCCCCCCAACATCTTCCCCATTTGTGAGTTTACTCTTAAAATTCGGTACAGTATCTGTCTGCGTCTGGTATGGTCACTAATGATGTTGCTTGGGCACAAATTTTGTTGATTGGAGACTTATGAAGTAAAAGGACAATTAACTCTCCCTGCAAATCCAAGATACAATAATGAGATAGGGGCAAGATAACAGCAATAAACCTTTATTCAGAAAGAGGAAAGGAAGCAGATACCACTCACTGGCCTATGGTAGATCCAATCATGACAAACTTGGCAGTTCCTTGCTGTTCTTCAGGCACAGCAAATGTGCCGTTGTTCATGCTTTGCCACTGAGCTAGAACCGTAGCTCAGGTTTAAAATCAGCATGTTCAGGCTTTGGTGGCATATCCAGCATATTTAAGATGCAGAATAGAGCATTTTAAATATTTTTCTTTTGTAGGACAAAATTACTTTTAGAAATAAGCTTCAAAATCAGCATATTTTGCTGGGGATACAGCTTAGTGGCATAAGCACCAGTCTGCCAAGTGCAAGGTCCTGAGTTTGATTGCCGGTACAAAAAAATTAGCATATTTTTATTACTTATCCTTTAAGAATCATTGTATTGTATATGAAGTTAATGTGGATAATTTTCCATTAAATTTCTAATAGTTCAGAATTGTTTGAGCTTGCTCTGGGCACAGTTTGTGTCTCTATCTCTTTGGTAGGACATATTCATACCTTTGAGCAATTGGTTTGAAATGAACAATGATTGTATCATGACTGAGAGATAAAGAGATAGACCTTGTTTTGTTTCAATTTTTTAAAAAATTTTATTGGTTTATTTCAATGCTATCATTTGATGAGACTACTTGGAATTACAGATACTCGAGTTTATGATGGAATTATGTTATAGTAAACCTATCATAAATTAGTTGAAAATGTATTTGACATATCTGGCCTGCTAAATATCCTAGTTTAGCCTATTACTTTGAATATTCTCAGAACACTTACATTAACTCACATTTGGGCAAAATTGTGTAATGTAAACCTATTTTATAATAAAGGTTAAGTATCTCATGTAACTAATTAAACACTGAAAGTGAAAAACATAATGGTAGGGCAGGGGATATAGCTCAGCAGCATAGTACCTGCCTGGCAAGCTTGAGGTTGTGAATTTGATTCTTGGTAACCCCCTCGAAAAAAAGAAAGAAAAAAAAAAACATAATGGTTGTATGGATATACTTTCTCACCAAAACAAACACAAAATAACCCTACGTTGAACCAAAATTAAGTCAGGGACTGTCTGTATTTATTTGTGTTTAAAATTCAAAGCATTAAAACAGAATGACTGGGGTAATATTTGAAAACTGTCCAGCTGTTTGTGAATATAAGCGAAATACCTCTAGTTTACTGTGGAAATGAATGCATATAGCTGAGCTGACCTCGGTTGAGGACTTTTGAATAAATTATTAAAACTTAATAGGGCTATAGCCATTGTTTAGAACCTTGCCCAATCAAAGATTATTTGGGGGGAAAGTTTCTTTTTATTTGCTGACATTTAGAATTAAAGGCACATTATCTTAAAGTATATTTATATATACTCCACCAAAAATGTATACACTCTTCAGGAAAAGAAAAACTTATATAAATATTTTAATACTAAATTTATTGAGACATTGTGAGATTAATAAAGTAACCTTTGGCTTCTACAATTACAAGAGGTGCTCAAAGTGGTGGCCATGAGCTTCCAGACATGTATTAGTATGGTGAATTGCTGCTTGGGTAACCTTGGTCACTGAGATTGCTCCACATACCTTTTCAATTTCTTCTCTAAGGGCTGGCAGTATAGTGGGTTTTCTGCACTATATGACATCCTCTAGGGTCCCCCATAAGAAGGTAACACCACTTGTTTACAAAACATACTAGTTTTCTTTTTTAAAATTTTATTTTAAAAATAAAAGAAGGAAAACATATTAACAAACAGACATCCATTTACAAAACAGCATAAGAACAATACACGCAATACAGAGTTACAGACAAAGTAGGAAATTAACAATGGTCGTTGTATTACACACTGATATCTTCAAAGTGGTTTCTCAGGAAAATAAATAGAGACATGCAAGATTGATCAAATAAGTAATCATTAACTGTTCCTTTCAATAAAGTGATAGAAGTCAGTAGTACAACTATGTTAGCTATCCTCTATAAACATACATACATAAATTTCCCATTCTTTCTTTTCTTTTTTCCCTTACCCGAGTTGCTCTTTACTTTTTAGTTTTCTTTTTCTGAAATGCATATACATTTTTTTAGACTATGTATATATATATTACATCTGGGTACTGCTTAAGAAATTACTGAAACTATAACAGCATAACACAAGCTTTATTTATGTTCACAGATTCTATGGGTCCAGAGACTTGGGCAGGTCATAGTGGAGATATTCTGTCTCTATTTAATAATGTTTGGGGCTTCATCTGGAAAGGCTTGATTAGCTTGGACCTGGACCTATCTAGAGGCTTCTAGATCATGTATTTTAGATCTGGGATGTGGTGCAGTTAGTGAGTGCTATTGATGAGAGACCCAAACATAGCCTCTCATGTTGCTTGGGCAGAGTTCTGGAAAGAGTATCTTCTTGAAGAAGCTTCTGAAGAGAGAATGTTCTAAGGCAGACAGATGGAGATTACTTAGAAGTCATATAAACATCGCTTCTGCCATAATTTGTTGATTGAAGCAACCATAAGCCCATCCAGATTCAAGGGGAAGGAGGCTAACCCCACTTCTTGAAGAGAGGGGTGGCCAGGACACTCCTCTGCAGTACACTCCGCTGGTCACAATTCATTTACATTTTTCCTGCATGTAGAATCCTGGCTGGAGGTCCAACTTCTCATCTAAATCAGGTCCAGGTGTGGATGAGGCTCTTTGGATTTGCCTCCTTAGGTATGCATCCTCTTGCTGTAAATATCTGAGAATGAAGGAGAGAAGTTATCTGCTTCCCACATAGGCAATATATAATGGTGATACAGGGATAAGATTATGGCTGTAGATAGTGTCATGTAAAAAGTGTGGGAATGAGAGGCACACAGTCATTGGTCCACAGAAATACTGACATTCACCAGGGTATGTGTCATTTGTTCCTTAGTTTCTTAGTCTTACCTCCTGGGAGTCAACCTCTAGCTCTTGGCTCCACCCTCTAGGACATACCCATCTTTTCTTTACCAAAGATGTTGCTTATTGTTTACAGCTAAGTAGCTTTGTTATGTTAATTTTTTCTTCTAGAGCTTGGAAATCCAAAAGTATCTTTTTGGGGGGACTATATCTTTGTACACTGGTATAATTCTGTGAAAATCTATTGTGGGATTTTATGTATCAATTTATAAACTTAGTTCATTGAACACATGTTGAGTAACTTTAAATTCTTCCATACTTTGGTCTTTCTGTGAGGCCCCTGGGAATAATGCTTTTAAGATTCTTAAAACCTTTATTATTTAATGGAGTGGATGATGAGATGTGCCCTTAAGATTCTAAGAAGGCCATTTGTCTGTCTAAATGGGTCTACGATATGCTGTGTTAAATTTTGAGTTCTTAACAAAGGGCTTTATATTGAACCCCAATTATCACTTTCCCCTCTGAGATGACATTTTCTTAAGAGTCATGGATTTAATGTTTTCCCTGAAGCTTTTTTTTAAGAACCCTAAATTACTGGCTAGAAAGACTGTCTTGTGCTAAATATTTTCCCTTTAAATTCTAGTTGAAAAAAGAATAATTCATTCTTTTGTTTGTCCCACTCACAATTTCCTGTAGGTAGCTACTGTAGAAGCAGCTAGGTGGTATCTACAGTGTTGCATGAAAAATTCCTAGAGCTTGAGTTCATTAGCTACAATTCCTATTTTCTACTACTCAGACAGCATTGTAGCCAAACTTTCTACTGCGGCACATCAAGTGTCCCTTTTCTTTCAGCATCCTAACACTTTCCATTAAGCCCTCCCTGAGGCCATCTCACTTCTACTAAACTCTGTTTCCTCAAGGCCGTTGTACCTCTGCTGCTGCCTGGTTACAAAGCCAGTGACTCATGTCTGAGTTGTTTTTTTTTTTTTAAATTACAGCAGCACCTCACTGCTAGGTACTGAATTCTGTTCCAAATTTGCTATAACAGTCCATTCCACATTTTCTGGTAGAGAGAATTATTTAATTATGGCCATGGAATATTTTGGGTCAGAATTCAAACAGAGCATGGCAGAAATGACTCATCTCTGTTCCAAGTGTCTGGGGCAGTCATCACAGTGAAACTTTGGGGTTCTTGGGAGGGAGAGAGTACATTTTGTAGGGGAGAGAAATATAAATAAGTTGTGCCCAAAAAACTGATGTGGCTGTATCAGAATTCTTTGATTCTCTTTGCTTTGGGGGTAGACTGTCTCATTTCTTTGTATTTGGATGAACTTGTGACTGCCTTAACCTACAGTATATGGGGAAGTGACTGTATAACTTAGCTTGGGTCACACTGCATCACACACCTCTTCCTGGTTCTCTTGAACGTTTTGTTTTCAAGATGCTCCCTCTCAGACCCCAGCCATTATGGCCATAAGAACCTGAAATTTTCTGGTTTGGGTTATTTGTCCTCCAAGGGTTCATGTGTCAGAAGCTTGGTTCCCACTGTTAAAAGGTAGAGCCTTGTGGAAGACCATTTGAAGTTCTACCTTGGAAGGTACAGAGAGCCCTTCCAGGTCCTCTTCGTGGCCAAGGAAGTTTGTATTTGTAATCCCATGAAAAGTTATTGGAATTCTAATGAGTCAATTCCAACTTACCACTTCCAGTGCAACCCATGGCGAGAATAAAGACACTAAGGCATATTTGTAGTTATGGGGAGCCAAGGGGTCCTAAGTCCAGACTCAATGATGGCCATCTGGAACAAAGGCCTCGACACAAAGCCGAACCCAGTTTTTATTCGTTCATGAAGAAGGGAGTGGCTTGAGGATGAGTGACTGTGAGAACCATGGGAAGCAGGTGAGTGCCATGAACTGGGCTCGGTAGGAGGCCTAAAATCATCTTTGCAAACACAGAGAGAAGGATATGCAGAAAGAGTAATCTGCATAACACAATTGAGATAGTATCTAATGTTTTGGGGTTGGTGCTTCAGCTCTGCTGGGTAATCTTTGAAGCCCCAGGAAGTCATAGCCTCTATCCCAAGTCTCAATCCCAGCTGACAGCATGGAGCATTGGCTCACATATCCTGCCTCACCCCAGCCCACTTGAGGGATCAACGGAGGTCCAGGGAAACATGCCTGCCATCTGCAAAGATTACCGTCAGCACCTTGGCTAGACTGATATGCATTGCTTAAAGCCAACTGAAGGGATAAGGAAAAGTCCCAGCCTGCTCTATGCATATCAATACATGCAAATAGGGTCAGCCTCAGCCAAAATGGAGGCAATTGCTCCTCTTTCAACAAAGTCTCCTAGGTGGTCCTCCACAGGAAGGGACTGTGTAGTTCTCATGTGACCATAGTCCATTCCCATAAGAGTAATTGTTATAAAAGAACACACTTGAATCCTCTTGGTCTCTGGCTTCCTGTCTCACTGTTTGATTGCTCCCTCTTATAAGCACTCCCACCTGTGAATGCTTACAAGAGCCCAGAGCCCAGCTAATGCTCTTGTCATGCCCTTGAGCCTCCAGAATGTGAACTAAATAAACCTCTTTTTTTAAATAAAGAACTCAGCCTCTGGTATTTTATCATAGCAACAGAAACAAACTAATACCATCAAGCCACATGGAAAAGTCAGGTACAGAATCTCTAATAAGGGGCTGGGGATTTAGCTCAAAGGCACACCGCCTGCCTGGCAAGCGTGAGGTCATGAGTTCGATTCCTGGTACCGGAAAAAACAAACAAAAAAAAAAAAAAAAAAAAAAAAAAGAGAACCCATCTGATCACATCTTTCAGCTCTCCCATATATGGCACCAGATATGCGAGTGAAGAAATCAACTCAGAAGCCATTTCGAGTAGCAGCTCTTCCAGTTCCCAGGAGTATGAATCATCCTCAGCCATACAAGACATAGTAACTGAGGTCCTACCTATTGTGGAGCAGAGAAAAACCATTTTGTTTGTGCCCTGTCTGAGGCTCCGACTCAGAATCCATGCATATAATGAAATGGCTTTGTTTTATACCTTTGAGTCTCACAGTTGTTATCTATTCAACAGTTGTAACTGAAAAAGTCAGTTTTATTATTGTTTTAAAGTTACCTAAGGATGGTATACCTCTGTTTTGCTTTTATTTGATTTGGACTATTTTGAATGTGTACTTCTTGATTTTTCTGTATTTCCTATAGTGTCTGCTTTCCAACTGAATCATTCTCTCTTTAGCTTATTTCTCTCCCCTCCTACCTTATCAAATGCAGTTAACAGAAACTAATTGGCAACATTCTGCCTGGAAATCTCTTCAGTTACATCCCCAAATTTATCAGGGAACTTTTCTATCTTCCAAGTTATTGAAGGCAAAAGTTTTGCCAGTTGTTTCACTACTACAAAACATAGGTCACCTTTTACTAGTTCTCAAAGACAGTGTCATCACTGCCTTTTCAGCCTCTTCCAGTTTTCACCATCTGGCTTTTGACTGTTTTTCTAGATTTCACTTGCTGCTTGGTCCTACCACCAATGCCATATACATTCAGCTTATGTTATGGAAGCATCTCATATTTGGAGCTAATTTCTCTCTCAATTACCATATAACAAACCATAACAACTTATTATAATAGCCAGTTATTTATTCATAGTTCTGTAGGCTGGTGCTTTGACCTGGGATTAACTGGGAAATTATTCTGCTCTAGCCTGGACTCATAGGCTGAAGGTTGGCTGTTCCAGATCTCCTGACTGTCATGTGTCGGGGGCGGTCTCAGGTGGAATGGCTAGAGTGGCTGGGAGGACTGTAGTATTTGAACACCCTTTTTTTGGTAGGTGTCTCATCCCCCAGTGGATAGCATAGGAAGTTTACAAGACAGCAGTGTTTCAAGAGATCAAGAATGGAAGATATGAGGCCTGAAAACAAGCTCATTTCCATTGCAGTGATCAAAAGCAAGTCCCAACTCCATCTCACGTTCAAGAGCAAGGGAAATAGATTCCACTTATTGACAGAAAAAAGCTCAAGGTTCTCAGGGATTGGATTCAAGCCTGACAGAAGTTACTGTTTGGATCTGAATACAGGTGAACAGTACAAAACAAAAGGCAAGAGCATGTGGGCAGTCAGTCCGCAGTAATGACTTCATACGAAGAAGCACTTGTTTGAGGTGTGCAGTGGACATTTTATAAATCCTTGTTGCTTTCACAAGATAGCTATAAACCTACTAGATTTCTGATGTAATTTGTACCTACATTGTTTATACAACTGAATCTTTGAAAGATTGTAGGCATTTTTTTTTTTTTGCTTTCTCTGTATATCTAAATTTATCTGTTACATTCTATGTAAACCATGGAAAAAAGATCACACTGATCATAGATAATTATGGTTTTAAAAAAGTTCCTTTTCTTATACATTGTGGACCAAAAAATCTATAGCAAAGGGTTAGAAAACTTGAAAATGATTTAGGATGTGGGTAGCAGAAAATATGGTGGGAGACAGCAGATGTAAACTTCAGTATTACACTATTGCTAATAACTGACAACTAAGCTGTAGCTACATCATAGTTATGTGTAAAAGTGGGAATCCCTAAAGAACAAAGATCAATATTTTTCCCCTTTTTTTGGTACTGGGAATTGAAATCAGGACCTTGTGCTTGCCAGGCAGGCTCTTATGCTACTGAGCTATATTCCCAGCCCAACAAAGATTAATTATAACTGTCATAGTCTGTTTGGGCTGCTCCAGCAAAACACCATAAACTGGGTAACTAGAAGCAATGAGTGTTTACTTCTTGCACTTCTGGAGGCTGGGATGTTCAAGATGAAGGCACTAGCAGATTTGATGCCTGGTGGGGACCTAGCCCTCATACATGGTGCCTTCTTGCTGCATCCTTTTATGGTGGAAGGTACTAGTTAGCTCTCTGGGCTCCCTTTTATAAGGGAACCAATCCCATTCATTAAGCTGGAGGAAAAAATAAACACTGGAACTGTACCCTGATACATACATCCTGATGCTGCACTGCTGCTAGAATGGTATTGGTTTGGTGTGTGAGCAGAAGGAGGCCTATGTGAGTAGGATTCATGTACTACCAGAATGAAATATAGTATATAAGAGGAAGGTCACAAAACAGGAAAAATAACCCAGGGCTGACTTGGATATCAAAGATAAGGGCTTCAAATGTGGAAGAGTCACAATATATTTTAACAAACAATTTTCCCCCAAAACTTTTTAGCAACAACAACAAAAAGATTATAAATATTTCAGACTGTCAAGACAATAAGTACATAGCTATCTGATGAAGATATTGAGATTTTGGAAAATAGAATAGCCTGTGTAGTCCCATCTTGCTTTTATGATTTGTTGGCCCGAGTCCTATTTTAGAAAGTGAGGTTTTATAGCATTAGTGTCCAAAGTCAAAAGCCTTGTGTTAAAATCAGAGTAGAACAAGCTTTGTTTTTAAATGTGGTCCCCACAAACAATTCAATACACCATGGACATTTTGATGAAGGCTTGTCCTATTTCCTTATGTTTCCCCCGGAGGTGTCTGTCATAGAGGGTTCTCAAATCTTCACTAAGGTCTGAGTTCCTAAAGACTGGGATATTCTAGGCCCCTGAGGTGTTCACATCTTCACAAACACTACTGAAAGGCTGAAAAGCTCTCAGGACCCAAGAATATGTGCTGGCAATGTGCCTGATAGGCTTGGGGCACACAGGTTTGTTTAGATGTCAGGGTGTTCTGACAGCTCCCCAGATTGCTTCACACGACCTTGCTTCTCCCTGTCTTGTCAGGGCAGCTCTGACAACAGCCCCCAACCAGGAATCTCTTTGCTACACTACTTTCCTCATTTCCATCACTTTATTTGTTGGCTCCTTTCCTGTGATTGATGTCAATGGCCAATGCTGTGCGTGGTTCTGGCTGTGTTTTGGTGTGACCCTGTGGTGTCCAGTGACAGCTTGTATAGGTTTAAATAGAGAATGTGTTGATGGGAGTGGAGAGAGCTGCTTTGGGGCTGTGAATTCAGCACAGCATGGTCCCTACCTACCCTTGTTTGCCACGAAGACAGAGGAGCGAGGCGGTAGTCTGCTCTTGGAGTGGTGGTTAAAATAATTTTGAAAGAGTTTATTCTAGGAGTTACATTTTTTTTCCTTTTCTATTTTCATGTGCTGTGTGGTATCTCTGGATAATGATTTTGTTTTGAAAAATACATATTTCTGATGAGAACGCTTGAAACATTAAACTCAAACTATCCACAAAGTATCCCTCTCATCCCCGGTTTTCCAGCATGGTCCTACTGATCTTCTAGAGCATTTGCCTCTCAAGAGGATATCCCTCACTCACTTTTTTTCTTTTTTGGTACCAGTAATGGAACTCAGGACCTTGTGCTCGCCAGGCAGGCGCTTGTGCAGTTAAGCTACATCCCCAGCCCCCTCTCTCACCTTTACTACTACAATTTATCCGGTTAGATGCTAGCTTGTTGGGAAACAAGCGGCTCTTTGGAAATGTGCTGCCACTTCTACTGGCCTCTTAAGTTTCTATTTCCTCCAGTTCTTTGCCACGTTTACTTCAGCGGTCAACTTTAATTGCTGTTACTTTCTCTGCTTGTAGAACTGCAGTTCCCATGTCAGAAGAGCAGTCGTCACCTGCTTTTCCGCAGGGTGCTGCGGTCGTCACGGAAACAGACCAGTTCGGTACTGCAAAAGATGTCACTCAAATCATCACAGTAGCGAGGTGGGGGCCGCCGCGGAGACCCACCTCTATCAGACCTCCCCGCCCCCCATCAACACTCGGGAGTGCGGCGCCGAGGAGCTGGTCTGCGCTGTGGAGGCAGTGATTAGGTACTGCGCAGTTCGTCAGGCACTTGTCTCCGCGGTCCAGAAGACTCTGCCTTTGCTTTGATCTAACTTTGCACACTGTCATATGTAGATTCAGTCTGGCTTCAGATGCCCTCACCTAGCAGCTCACTTTCCCGCATTGTTACCATGGCGATGAAGTAATTCATGCATTCAGTAAATATTTTTATCCAATACCAGTTTTATGCCAGACACTGGGCTAAGCGCTCCAGAAAGAAAAGTAACCTCCAGTCACTCAAGTAGCGACTAGAAAAGCATAAACATGTAATTGTGTTCCACTCTGGTGAGGGCAGTGTCAAGCCCTGAGCAGGGCATTTTAGGGTCCCAAGGACGGCGGAGGCTTTGGTCCGAGTGAGGGGTGGAAATAGGGATGCTTGGCTTGAGTGACAGCAGCGTTAGCCAATCAGGAGGGTGGGAAAGTCTATCGAACAAATTACCTGCCTGTGAGCAATAAGGTACTGGAAAATTGAGTAAGGCAGTGCTGAGATAAGTCTTGAGGTAGACAGGACCAGTCTTGCCGCCTGCTGAGTTTATTTCCTTCAGAGTGACAGAGAAGGCAGGATTTTAAATGATAACCTCTAGACTTGTTCTTTTTTTGTGTAATATCCAAGGAGACTAGATTTTTAAAAAATTCGTATTAGAACGTAAGTTTTTAAGGAGAGGGATTGAGTCTTTTCTATTTCTTTTATCTCAGTAGTGAACCATAGTGGAAAGTCAATAAATGTTTATTTAATCAGGACAAAAGAAGACAAAACCAGCCATACTACTATTCTCTTTCTCATCATCATCATCATGATGTTTTAAACATTATCTAGTTTTATTTAAATGTGTGTTTTATTTGTATATGTGCAATCACAGTGAGACTATGATTCTTTTTGATATACTGTTATAGAAGTAGCTCTTTTTTATGTTATTGTAAAGTTACATATTTATCACTTTTTAGATATAATTTATTTTCTTACACCATTAGATATTTAGATTTATTATTTAGATTTATTATTAGATTTATTATTTAGATTTCATTTTTAACTTCTATAAATAACTGATATTTTTGTGCATAGTGCTCTTCCTTTTTAAAAAATTTCTGAGCGTTGGTTGCCAGAGAAGTTGACTGGTCAATAGATCTGAGTATTTTAGTGGTTCTTGGTATGTTACCAGATTGCTTTCTAAAGCATATGTACACATTTATAATGCCAGCACTGCACATGAAGTTAGTTTTTGCTGAACTCTACCAACATTTTTTAAAATTATTACTCATTTAGCAAGTTGATAAAGAAGTCTTCATTGTTTCACTTTTAAGTCTTTAAATGCCAGATAGTGAATATTTTTCCATTTGGATACAAATGCAGGATCTCTCCTTGTCTCATGCATTTGCCATCCACCTAGCTTCATGGTAGATATAGAGGAAGCTTTGATTGGTGAACTAACAATAAGAGACATCAGTTCTGCTTGTTTATAATTGATTGGAGGAAGTAGCCTCTTTGTATCTCAGTTTGTTCATCTTTGAAACAGGAAGGAGTACAAAATAGTTATGAAAATGGAATTATGGTTCCAGGAGTAATTCGTACTACTTTAAAGGAGAACAATCAGTGATGCGTGAATAGGCATGAAGTAATTGCTCTAACTGTGTTATAATCTAGAATGTGTTTTCCCACAGTCTAATTTAAAACCACCTCTCTTTGGCAGCTTGTTGAAAGAAGCTGAGTTCCATGCTGAGCAACGGGAACATGAGCTTAATCGCCGGCGACAGCTGGGGCTCTCCTCTTCCCACCATTCCCTGGACAACACTGATTTTGATAACAAAGATGATGATAAACATGACCAGAGGCTGCTCAGTCAATTTGGAATATGGTTTTTAGTAAGAAAAAGAACTTAACTATTCTCTGCTTTCTTATTTCTCATTTCAACTCTCTACCGATAAGGATTTTCTTCTGTTCTTTTGAAAGAGATAGTGAAAAATTAACATTAGCAATAGGATTGTATAATTTGGGGAAGTATTTCTTAATCCTGGCTACACATTAGATTTACTTTTAAAAAGTAACAATGCTTGGATCCCAACTCAGAATCCTAGGATTTGTTTTTTTTTTTTTTTTTAAGGCGGGGTCTGACTATGTAGTTCATGCTGGCTGTGAGCTCTGTATATAGCCCAGGCTGGCCTTGAACTTGCAGCAATCCTCCTGCCTCAACCTCCCATGTGCTGGGATTACAGGATGCACTGCCCCACCTGGCTTGGAAAATTTTTAAAGAGCTCCTCAGTTGACTTTAATAAAGAACAAGGCATTTAAATCTATAGGCAGTGAAATGCATTTTCTTGACAAGAAACAAATGGAAAGCTTGCTAGTATAGCTCCTCAAGAACTACATTTAATGTAATTTACAGATAATTTACATCCCACTGTTTTTGTTCACGAAAATTTTCTTAAAGTTCAGTCTCTGCAGAGCTTTTTGTACATTTATGTAAGGTTTATGTAACCAGAGACATTATAGCCAAGCTAACACAAGAAATGTGGTCACTGTTGACTTATTCAGTGGAGATCAAATATACAGAAATAAAGACTCAAGCCAGCTGAATGCATCAGTTCTACAGAAACATAGCCCCCAGCATTCTCTTTTGGAGACATTGGTGGTGTCTCCATAGTGATATATGTCTTTTGTGTTTGCACATAATTTCCTGAAAAAGTCTTTACCAAATTGGAACTTAGTTAATCCCACCTGTCTTGTTTCCAAAAGCTCATTCTCTAATAACACTGTAGCTACTGCTGCTATGAGGAACTCTTTGAAAGCAGGGACAGTTCTTTTTTTTTTTTATTCTTTTAATTCTTGTACCCTGCTACAGTGCTCAGTAAAAGATATTTCAGAATGAATAAACGGTGCTATTTTTAAAAATCTCTAATGTGGTTGATTGGGAGCTCCAAGATATCAGAATTATTACTGCTACAAAGTTCTTACCTAAATCTGGTCACTTTAGAGCTGAAATGTAAATAGATGATTTTGTTTAAAGGTATTGATGAAGGGATCACTTCATTGACATAACTTTTTGTGATCATTTTTCAAGTGCAAGTTTTGTAATAGATTGCTTATAGAAAAAAATGCTTATTGGAAAGTAAAATCTTGAGGCGGTATTACTATTGCAATCTATCTAGCCCAGTAGAGAGGAACACAGGTCTGAATAAGTGATTGTCATTTATAAAACTGGCTGTTTCAAATGGATTATGTGGAACTTTCTCTTTTTTTGGCTTTTAAATAAACATGTAATAAATTTATAAAGATGAGTGGAAGTTGAACAGGTTGTGCTCTGCCCACTCCAGGTGAGCCTCTGCACACCCAGTGAGAACACGCCTACAGAAAGCTTGGCCAGGCTGGTGGCTATGGTGTTTCAGTGGTTTCACTCTACAGCATATATGATGGATGATGAAGTTGGAAGCCTGGTGGAAAAACTGAAGCCTCAGTTTGTCACCAAGTGGTTGAAGACAGTATGCGATGTTCGCTTTGATGTCATGGTCATGTGCCTTCTTCCCAAACCCATGGAATTTGCCAGGGTAAGTGGGGACCAACAACATGGACCTTGTTAGGAAGAAGGACTCAGGGAGAAGCACTACCTGACCATCACAGTGTTGTCTGTGTCTGTGAGTGGGAAGAGAGTGTCTCTTCTCCCCTCTTCCCTCCCTCCTTCTTGTTTTGGTCAGTAACCACAGGAGTTAAGTTTTATAACCACTTTCTCAATGATGTGTTGCTTTGATATTGGTTTGGTATGAAGAAGAATGGCCAGATGGACTTGTGAGGTATCTTTAAAAATTTGAGGGAATATTTTTCTTGACATTACGAATGCCTTTTATTAAGAGAGAAACAACAAACTTTTCTATGGGGCTTGTTAGGGATCAGTCCTTTCCTGGTTTATAGTCTGTAGAAAGGCTACCACTCAACAAGGAGAATTTTTCAAGGTTTTGCATATATTTTTAGAAGTGATGGTAAAAGTCCCTGTCCTGCCTCCTGAAATGCCAAAAAGGTTCAGCAACTGCCAAAATGCCCCCATTTCCTTATCCTCTTGCTTCTGCTCAGTGGATCCCAATCTGCAGTATACAACTGGAAGACCACATATTTCTTCCCTACAATATAATTTGTGTCTAACCCCAAAAGGTGGATGCTCAGAGTTAGTTTTGGGCAGAAATACATGAAATTTTTTTCAAAGTGTTTTCTAAGATTTATTTTTATTTGTGATGTTTTGTTTTCTTTCAAAAAAGCCTTGAGGCAATTTTCAGTTTAAAACTGCACTAAAATAGGACATTTAAAGGTAAAACAACACAGATAATCTGAAGGAATAGCTTTTATTTGTTTTCTAGGACTCATGATTGGTGCATTTATCAAGATGTACTTCTTTTTTCTTTGGTGCCACCTACTGACTCATTTATAAAATTGAATTTTTACATAATGGAAATTTCCTATTTCCTCGAAAACTTTGTGTTGATATGTTTTCTATTATTATTTATCATAGAGTAATGAAGTATTTGTGTGATATAACTATGGAAAATGAGAAAAATTTATTATGTTGGCAGGAAAAGTTTTCCTCTTCCAAATTGTTACCAGTATTTGAGGCCCTGCAAGTTAACTGATAATAGATTAATAGGAGAGAAGAAAAGGTTTATTTATGGATTCACATGGGAGTAGTTCATGATAAATGACTCCCTGAAGGACCAGGGATAAAAGATTTATATGCGAAATGGAACAAAGTGTTTTTTTCTTCCCCTCTAAGAACCACCAAGAACTTACAGGAGGTTTTTTTGGGCTTTTTGATGCTAATGGACTCAGTAGGAACTGGCCAGTCTGCCTGGCAGCTGAATTCGCATGAAACTCCCTTTGGAAGAGTGTTAATAGAGAAATATTTTCTGGATACTCTAGTTAGATTTTGGAATATAAGGGTTTTTTGGTTTTTTTTTTGCTGCTGCTTTAGTGCAAATATTTTCACTTTAAAATAATCATTATATCAACTCTGTGGGATTTCAGTAGATCCCCAGATTTCTTTTTCTAGAACTTCCTTTGAAACTTCAAACAGAAAAAACAAGCTAGGTAGAGTGCTGTGGAGAGAAGCATCAGATTAGAGATTATGAGGTAAGAGATCTACAAAGGGGAGTAGCACAAGGTAACAAAAAGAAATGCAAAGAGTAATGGCTGGAGTAGATTATGAACTTAGTCCAGAGGTCAGCCAGTTGAGAAGATTCCCAGATTTTGGGCTAGAAGCATCTTTACATGGTAGAATGAGAACATTAGTGTGACAGTTACAGTTATTTCCTAGAACAGAGAATGAAAGATTGTGTGTGTTTGGTGAGCTTCTTGAGTGGCTCAAACCATTGTCAGACCTTTGAAGTTTACAGCCAGTCTCAGCTTCAGCTTGTTGAGCTTTGGGGTGACACTACCGAAAGTCTTAATAAAGATCTAGGAAGTAGGTTTTAGTTCTCAGTTGATACCACATTAGGGAGAAAAAAATTGGAAACCTTAACTACTGACAAGATTGTGGGATCTAATTTACTAAAAGATGAGGAATAGCTCAAAGATAATGAATAGGACTAGAATCTGATAACCTGGGTTATAATTTTTCATTGAAGCAAAATTTCTTTCTATAGTTATTGCCATTTTAATTAAGGAAAATCAAAGTAAAATCACTTTACAAAATATGTCCAGTTTCATTAACTTTGATCAGATCATTTATGTAAGTATAGCAAGAGTACAGGGCTTTTTTCCTAAAAAAAAGTTTTCTTTGACAGAACTTTTATAAGGAACCTCAGATTGGGCTTAGAAGTCTCAGTAGTAGAAGCCAAGCTAAGAATTTGTTATCAGACTTCATCTGTAGTGCCTATAGCTTTGGGTGATTTGCTTTTATCTTGAGATCCCACTAAAAATATTCTGATGTTCCTAGGCCTGCCAGGAAATAACCTTCCTTACCTACATATATGTCTGAGAACCCTGTGCGCTGCTGTTTTCAAGAGCGTTTTCTAAATACTAGTTCTATCAACCTTAGTTATTAAAAATTGAATTATCTGATTCTAGGCACCTTCTCAAATATGACATTTTACAAAGCTCTGATATTTTAGCCAATTTTCCTAATTATATCCTGTTTCAAAAAACAGATTCTTATTGAACTTATACAAATAACCATTATCTGTGAAAATAAGAATAGTCAATGAGTTTCTCAATTTTGAAGGAATCTAGCAGAGAGAAAAAAAGATACTTCATTTTTGTTTACAAAGATATAATCTCCCAAGTTTTTGTGAGTTGTATATAGCTTAGGAGAAAAGAGAAAGGAATTCCTTTTGGCTAGAAAATGGAACATTAAAAAACCAGCAATGTTCCACACCAAAAATCTATGAAAATTAAAACCACTCTTCACCAGTTCATTCAGTCCCATGCAATTCATTCTTGTTCTGCTTGATCTGAGTTAGCAATTTTATGAACCCATCACCTCCCCCATTAGAGTTTTGGCAATCCATACACAGTGGCATGATCTCAGAATTATTTAAGAGATGCTATCAGAAACTTGTACCCCAGAGTATCTGTCAGTTTTTTTCCATGGGCTCCAGGCAGTCCTTTTTTGTTGAAGGGAAAGCTTTTTGGCTAGGAGGAAAGCCTCTGAGTAAGACAAAATCTGAATGACAAAAGGGTTAAAATGGCAATAAAGGTCTGATGAAGCTTATTATGGTACAGGTGACAAGGAAATTTTGTCATTTCAGTAGCATACACCATTTAAATAACAACTGAAATTAACTGATAACATCTGCCATTGTTGTCTGCTGTCAGGCAAAGTAGCATAAGGATTTATCATGACAGGAAGGGCACTGACAAGTTCCCGGGAATTTCGTACAGTTCCTGAAGTACTTATACTAGTATCATTTTCCTGTACAAAAGTAACCTACAAAGTCAAGCACCTCTTCTTAGTTGACAATATATTTCATACAGAAATGTATTTCATTCAACATATCAAATAAACCTAATTTGTATAACATATATTGTATATATTTATACATATAAATATTCTTTCTCCAAAGTAAAAATAAATCCTTGAAGATCTTCAAAAAACCCTCTGGGAAATCTCAAAGTCAGACCAAGACCAACATTTCATTTGGAATTTGATTTTGGAAAGGCAAAATATCTAAAATTGTCAGCTGGCTGTGGTGGCATATGCCTGTAATTCCAGCTACTGGAGAGGTCGAAGCAGGAGAATAGCAAGTTTGAGACCATAATAAAAATGGGCTGGGGAATACCATTCAGTGACAGAGTGCTTACTTAGCATATGTGAGACTCTGGTTCCATTCTCACTGCTGTAAAAAACAAAATAAAAACTTAGTTCTTTTAACACTGAGAAGATGTTGTTATCTTGAATAATTCAGGACACCATAAAGGCAACACAAAACACAGGAAGTTATTTTAATAAGACACCATGTTTGTTTCTATCTTAATTAACTCAGGTTGTTATAACAATACATAGGCTGGAATGGCTTATAAACAACAAACATTTTTCTCATGTTTCTGGAGTCTGGGAAGTCCAAGATCAAGGCAGACTGAGTGTCTACTAAGAGCCTGTTTTCTGGTTCACAGCTGAAGTTTTCTAGCTGTGTCCTCACATAGAGGAGTCAAAGCAGTTGTCTGGATTCCCTTTTCGAAGGGCACTAATCCTGTTCATGAGACTCTGCTCTCAGGACTTCCTAAAGTCATCAAATTTCCACATGTAAATATTAGAGGACACAAACACTGAGACAATAGCATCTTCCTAGAGATACTCAAAAGGTAAAGAAAAATTCTTTACAATTTCAAAACACAGCTAAAATAATCCAAGCAATTTTGTCCTTTTAAGAGAGAAGAAACCAAACGCTTAATTTTCCTCAGTACATTATTAATAGGAAAGCCCATTTTAAAACCTTTATCTTAGCCAATATGGCTGCACAAAATTCACATTCTTTTTTTGTCTCTGTTTCTTTCTCTTCTCCCTTTCCCCAGATACAGACCCTTTGTAACTTTCTATCTCTATTCAGATTTTTCTTTCATTTCCCTTTTTTCTTATACTATAAACTACTGACTAAATTACACTAGGACTAATTGTTCTTTTCGTCCTTAACAAAACTACATTTTAGGTTTCTTAAGCGTGTTGCATTGAGTTTTTCTTACTCTTATTGCTAATGGTCTGACTTAAATATATTGATTAAATTTTTCAACCCTTTTGTTAACTACTTTCCAGTGAAAACAGAAATAGACAATTGTGAATTGCCTATTATATATATTTGCTAGCATTTTGTAGCATATGAGCAAATTTTGTAAGTATACCATCTAACAACTTCTGGAGAGATAGATCATATGCTTTTAATTACAATTTCTCAGTGTGGCAAAATAGTGTATTTATTAAAAAACCTAAATATCCTTTAGTCACTCTGTAAAAAAGAAGAAACCAAAAGTAGAAAAACCTGGGTTTAGTAATTAATATTTTATCTTACATCTTATTTTAAAGTTAATATTTTATCTTATTTAGATAATCATCTTTTATCTTATTTAGAAATGATCTAGATACTCATTGAATATCTATCATTTAATTTAACTTAATGTACCCTAGTGTTTCAAGGTCCCAGAAAGATTTTGGAAACCACATCTAAGCAGACATATTATAAAACACAATTACTACTGAAGTAAAATTTTTCAGAATGACTCAGCTTGATTAAAATCAAATCTATATAGTCAAACATCTGAATACATAGTTTATTTGCCTAGGAAATCCAGATATAATCAAAATGTAATTCTCTTATCATACTCCATGCTGATACCCTGAAAAATGGTTAGTTTTTGTTAGCAAACAATACTAAACTGGTCTTAGTTACCAAAGATTTGCTCATGTCACATGAATTTAAAAAGCATTTGGATTAGTTCCTATGTTTCTGAGAGTTTTAGGAATATTTAATTTATATAAGTGCTTCATTTTTGGAAACCCATTTAGAGTATGGGTCTTTTAAGGAATTTTATACAATAATTTGACAATGCTATCTGAAGGTAAGAAGATATCATCTATATACGTAATATATAGACATACAGATACACAAAAATAAGTTATGTTAAAGTATGAATGTTTAAATTTTAAAATATTTATTATAATAAAAGATACATTGCCATAAATCCTCCTAAAAATACTCTCCGTAAACATTAAACATACTTGTCTCTTTGTTCTTGTCACTTTCTGAAGCAGATCTGGATATCCTCTTTCATGCATATCTTTACTTGCACTGTTGTGGGTGCCTCAGTGCCTTGAATTGATTCAGAACATTTACCCTTTGTGGTCATTTTAACTTTGGGGATGAGCCAAAAGTCACCTGGTGCCAGATCCAGTAAATAAAGTGTATGAAGACACACTAATGTTTTTATAAGCCTGCCTTTTCATTGGAAGGCACTGGGCAGCAGCATTCACTGTACAGAACTTTAAAAAAAAAATCACATCCTGTAAAGACACTCATGGAAGAGGACTTCCAGAACTGCTTCATAAAATGACAAGAATGATGGGATAAGTGTGTTCAAAGCAAGAGGGAAGGTTTTGACAGGGATTAATGGGAAAGTTGGTAATAAATTCTAAAAATTTAAATATTCATATTTTTATCATAACTCATATTTTTGTGTCTGTGTGTCTATATATTATGTATACAGGTGGTGTCTTTTTACCTCTAGATAGTACTGTCAAATTATTTTATAAAATCACCATATAATTTGATTACCCCATGTAGAGACCTTATAACTTTCAATGTAATAAAGACTCACTGTAGTTTACCTAAGATTTGGTTTTCATCTTCATTCCATTTTTATTTGATTTGCTTTTCTGGCAGATGGAACAAGTTGTTATCTGTTCAGTATTAAAGTTAAAGCTTATTATCAATATTTATGGGGTAAAAATGTAAGCTGCTTTTATTTGCTCACTCTACTATCTATCTCTGTCTGTCTATCTGTCTGTCTATCTATCTATCTATCTATCTATCTATCTATCTATCTATCTATCTATCTATCTTTCTTGGGGAGGCTATGGCTGAGCCTGTGGAGGTCATTTTAGTCAGCTGTGAAGCTCCTTTTCAAAGGCTGGAATGAGCTAAGGGAAAAGGCATTGAGATTTTTTTTTAAGTGTGTGCTGGGTGCTGATTGATGTTTATAAGGAGGAGAAATAAAATTTCTCATATTTTGTATCAAGAAACCGCAGAACATGTAAAATAAGGAACCTCAATTCTGAGGTTGAGAGCCGGAATTATTTCTCCACATGTCTGCATTTTAAAGGGGGGCTCTTAGTCCTTGAAAAGATTTTTAAAGCAACTGTTCTGCAAGAATTTTCAGGGCCATATTTGTCTATTGCCAGAGTTTCATCTGGAACAAACTGTAAATTCTTAGGGATTGAAGCCCAGTTGACCAGGGCTTCAGAGGAGTTGACTGAGGAGGCAGAGACCTAGGGCAATGACTGATTGAGAGTTTTTCTTTCGGGCAGCACAGTCCTTTTTCCAATGTTCTGACTTTTCTAGTGTCTGCCAGCATCTTGAGATGACCAAGGGAGCTTTGGAATTGATGAGAAGGATGGGTGGGCTCAAGGTTACTCCTAGAGAGATCTACATTCTGTTTTTATGAGACAGTTAGCCAAGGGCAGTTATTTTTAATTCTTCAGGAATTGGAGTGACAGCCTCAGCAATAACATCAAGGGACTGGCCTGCCCATGTACTTGTGTGGTTTGCTTCTTTGTGTCAGAGCAATGATTTTCAAATGCAGTGGAAACCAAAAGATTCCTGTGTTCCAGGGCTTCTTGATTTACTGAAGCCTGCTTCTGGGATGCTTTTATAAATGATTCCACAAAGCCTTCAGGATATGTGGCTGCTGTTCTCTGACCATGAGGTTTTACTTTTGCCCTAAACCTTAGAGGAAAGGCTTCTGTATAAATTCTTTCAGATCTTGGGGTTCAGCCTTCAGCTGGGCCATTTGTAGGAAGGGAGTGGAGGGGTGTTTATGCGGGGTGTGGGCTAACTTTTGTTTTAAATATGATTTCTGTTTTTAGAATTTCTTTCTTTTTTTTTTTTTTCTGGTACCAGGAATCAAACTCATGACCTTGCGCTTACAAGGCAGGCGCCATGCCGCTGAGCTAAATCCCCAGCCTGATTTCTGTTTTTAAATTTCATTAAGGGAATCATTTAGACTAGTTGTGGTACTTTTTATGTGTATTTTTCTTTCAATTTGGTCCTCTCATGTGCATTATAGAACATTGTGTAAGGGTGAGTGCTCTCTAAAATGGAAAATACTTTATTTTTCTTGTCTAAAGTTGTGTGTGTGTGTGTGTGTGTGTGTCTGTCTTGGGGATCAAATTTAGAGCCTTTTTTACACTAGACAAGTGCTTTACTGCTGAGCTACATTTTTAGCCCCTCAAGTTGGGTATTTCATTAATCACTTGGGCAATTCAAAGTTGCCCACTCCTTCCATTGACTACAAGGTGATATCAGAATTGGTGATAAATCTGAGCTGTTTTACCTTCCAAATGCCATATAATAGACACAGCTGCCAAATGCAAAATACTAAATTTCCTGTTGAAGAAAGTGAGAACCCTGTAATTTCCTGTCCTGTGGGTCACTTTTTCACTGGGTAGCTAGCAGAATACAGTCACTATAGAGGGGGCGTAGCCCTGTGCAAGTGTTTAAGTCATTCCATTTTAACTATTCTCTTGGGAATGCTCTTTCTGCCAGTACCATATAGGTTCTGAGGTTAACAAGGGCACCTTCTAAGTGTTCAGTGCCACTAACAGCCATTCAGTATTGATATTACCCCAGTCCTGCTGCAGTCTGTTATGTATTATCACAGGTTCCATGTTAGAGCTTATGATATCATGTCTTAAAAGGCTGCTCCTGCAGAGATATCTGACTTAAATGATGTGGTTCCCAAATATCCAGTATTCCTCAGGACTCAGTAGCAAAATTATAGAATTTTTCTCACCCTTATATGTGCTGCTCATAATCTTTATCCAGACCATTCAGCACTCAGTTCTATTGCTGACACCTCAGCCAACCATGGAAATGACATGGTTTATGTACACCCTGTCATAGTACAGCATTGGGAACAGATGCCTCTG
Organism: Chinchilla lanigera; assembly: GCF_000276665.1. Classification (NCBI taxonomy): domain Eukaryota; kingdom Metazoa; phylum Chordata; class Mammalia; order Rodentia; family Chinchillidae; genus Chinchilla; species Chinchilla lanigera. The sequence goes on from NW_004955438.1 coordinate 15,695,332, forward strand.
GTAGTGTTAGCTGTTCTTTCTCTTGTCTATACTAAAGCTGGTGGGACCATTCATATAGATTTCTCCCATAATTTTCTTCTTTCCAGAGAGGTCGCCAGTTTCTAAAGGTATAGTTCTAGATGACATGACACTGAATTTAGTGCACATCCTGCACTGATTAAATTGTGTCACTCTGATCCTTGCCTGGGTAGTTGTTACAAGTCTCCTAGGGAATGCTGTGCTGATTGTGTACTTCCAGACTAGTATTTGTTGCCTCCCTTGCAAGAGATTATGTTGTTGCATCACCATCAAGGTGGGGACCATGTGCCCTTTCTCTTGATGTTGATCAGATCTCCCACAGTGCTGGTACTGATGTGGACCCAGCAGGAGCCACAGTGTGGATGTGCTAATTCCTAATGATGATAGTATGGCTCTTGGGCAAATCCAATGGGGACATGCACTCATGGAGCTGAGAGAATGTCCTATACCCCAACTACCACTGCTGGTTCCTTTGCGGGGGCTAGCACCAGGTCTGGATTGGGGGATACTAGAGGCAAACCTATGCAACACCCACAAGTCACAGGAGCAGCAGCCACAGCCATGTCCTCCATGCTATGGACCCATGCAGGCTCCCACTCCAGATCCTAGTTCCTGTGCTGGCTCTCAGTTCCTGGTCTGGCCTCTGACCAGAACCAATCACCCAAATGCTCCCATGTCTTGGGCCTGGTCCTAAGAATCCTTGTGAACCTAACAGTTTTTTTTTTTTTTTTTTCCCCCAAATAAAAGGATCCATAATCTGGCCACTCACAATTAGGATCTCCAATGGTATGCCTATTCCAAAATACAGTTCAAAACCCAGAAGCCTTTATGTGGCTTAACTATAAATTGTATAGCCAAAGATACTTCAGTAATGAAATATTCCAGGGGCTCAATGTTATCAGTGATGGCTCTTCTGAAGTTTATGCAACATAAAATCCCCAAAATAGTATTCTTTGTTGAACATAGTCAATCACTTGGGATTTTGATCAGTATGACACCAAATAGATAGTTGAACTTTAAAATGGTATTATTTGGGGAATAATCTAGAATTCTGGATATAATAGTTAAAATAGGATTCACTGGGCTGGGGGATGGAGTGTTAGAGTGTTAGAACATGTGCTTAGTATGTGTGCTAGGTTCTGGGTTCAATCCCCAGTGCTTACCCTAAAAAATAGAATTCATTTAAAATAAGGCAATTTTCCACAAGTCGTATGTTATATGGTAAAGACTTAGGACCAGTTAACCCTTTGTTACTTTTATGCTTAGGAGAGGAATATAGGTTCTCTAACATCTAGATTAAAACCATTTAAATTTATAAACTCATTATTTATGATTTTTCTTATTGTAGGAAATTAAGGTAATGTCTTGATTAGTAAAATATGCATCTTTATATTCATGGATCCAGCCTATGTTTTCTGTAAAGAAAAATCTGCAATATAAAGTATATGGTAGTATAAGACTGTGTTCCTCTGAAGCAGAAATTTAACTGTGCATATTGTAATGGGTTTATCAAGCTTTAGAAATAACAGAGGTCCAAAAGTATGCTTATCCTGTTAAGAAAAAAATCTTTGGAATTGTAATTCATATGTGATTTGAAAGGTCTGCAGTAGAATAGTTCAAGTTCAATCTTTGATCAGTATTTGGATTTCTCTGTAATTACATTTTCCATTTTGTTACTAATGGATCGTAGTGGTGGTTTGTAGATTTTTTACAAATCTCTCTAGATTCATGGACTGAGACTGAGATGTAATGGGTTGTTGCCCTTTCTCTGTACTCAGTGTTTTCTTTTTTCAAAATCCTTGAATATAATTGAAACTTGTGTTCTGTTATTTTCCCTTGTTGTTGTAAAAACCTCACCAGGTTGGTGGATACTGGGATAAGTCCTGTAGCACAGTGACTCAGCTGAAGGAAGGTCTCAACAGAATCCTCTGCCTAATCCCCTACAATGTGATCAACCAGTCAGTGTGGGAGTGTATTATGCCAGAATGGCTGGAAGCCATCAGAACAGAAGTCCCAGATAACCAGTTAAAAGAATTCAGGGAAGTATTAAGGTGGGTAAGTAGTTTAATGAAGTCATTGTAATTATAATGCTATTGATCATGTACTGTGTGCTGGGCACTTTGGTAAGCACTTTATATAATCTCCTTTGCTTTTTAACAACCCTTTGGTGAAATTTAAAGCCCCCAGATGAAATAGCTGCTATAAACTGAGCTAAGATGATTTAGAATTGTTCAGAAAAGATTTTGTTTTTTTTTGTCAAAAAATATACACCATATTTTTTAAGCAATTTGGGATATGTTGGGAAAGTGCAAAGGGAAATGTTTTTAGATACTGGGTATCAACTCTAGTTCTTTAGAAGTGCAATTTCTCCTGTTAAACCTAATATTAATATGAACATTAATATGAACATTAATGTTATTGTGACTATATTCTAATAACATTGACTGTTCTCTTACAGAAAAAAATGAGATGTGTTAATAGCAGTTCAGAATACAAACTAAAGGTTTGGGCTCTCCAAATAGGGTAGAGTTAGAAATTCTTTGGTGGGATTAATAGGCTTTAATATATGCCCATTGGTCATTTACTTTTATTGATCTGCTTTCCAGCAAAATGTTTGACATTGAACTTTGTCCTCTACCTTTTTCAATGGAAGAGATGTTCGGCTTTATTAGTTGCCGGTTTACAGGATACCCTTCCTCTGTACAAGAGCAAGCTTTACTATGGCTTCATGTAAGTGAATGATCCTTATGATCATTTTGGGCAGTAATTCTTAGCACATAAGCTTTAGATACCTAAGTAGTTTTTCCAGAGTCCATAAATGCATATGTTTGCTGAGGATTTTTGTAAACTTATATTTCATACTCATACATAGATGATTAAACTTCAGCTATATGTAGCTCTAGTAGTGGTCAATAAATTAATTTATGCAATAGTGTTATTGAATTCATAGGCCTATTGGTTCTTATATATTATAAGCTGTCTAGGATTCTGAGGTATCTTTGATCTTAAACAGATCCTTTACTTACAAAGATTAAGAACTGCTGATTTAGGGAGTGGTTCATGCTGTTCCCTCAGCCTGGAATGATTTTCCCTTTTATTTCCATTTTGTGAGCTCGCTCTTACCTTTTTTTCAATTCTTTTCTTTCCTTTTTACTTTTCCCTTCTTTCTTTTTCTCCTCCACCCTCCTTTGTTCACTTCCCCATCTGTGCATTTTCTTCCTGTTTCATAATACCTATTACATATTTTGGTTCCTATTTACACCTTCGGTTTCTCACAGCAGAGAAACAATGTGGTATTTACACTTGTGTGTCTGATTTATTTCACTTAAAAGTATGGTGTCAAAGTACATCCATTAG
>NW_004955438.1:15699310-15700442 GCF_000276665.1 Chinchilla lanigera
TTTATATATTCTAGATAGTAACTCTTTGTCTGAGGACTAGCTGGCAGAATTTTTTTTTCTCACACTGTGGGTTGTCTCTTTATGCTGTTGGTGGTTTCTCTTACTGTGCAAATGCTTTTTAATAAAATGAGATCCCAGTTATTGCTTCTTTGTGATAGTTCCCTTGTGATTGGGGTTTTATTTATAAAGTCTTTGCCTACACCAGTGTCTTCTAGAGTTCTACCTATTCTTCTAATAGATTTAATGTTTCTGTTTTAATAGTTAAATCTTTGATCCATTTAGATTTGAGCTGAATGCCTGGTGAAAGATATGGGTCTAATTTTAATCTTCGGCATGTGGAAAGCCAGTTTTTCCCACACCGCTTATTAAGATGTTATTTTTCTTCCAGTGAGTGTGTTTGGCACCTTTGTCAAAATTAAGGTGGTTAAGTATGCCTGGAGTTAGTTGTGCATCTTCTAATCTGTTTCATTGATCCTTGGGTCTGTTTTCTTGCCAGTACCATGCTATTTTTATCACAGTAGTTTTGTAGTATAATTTCAAGTCTGGAATTGTGATCCCTCTGCCTTGCCTTTGTGGCCTGGAATTGGCTTTGTTATTCTGGGTGATGAATTTTAAGATTATTTTCTCTAATCTTGTGAGATATGGAGGTTTGATCAGGATTACATTGAATCTGTATAACAGTATTGGGAGTATGATCATTTTCACTATATTGGTTCTTTCTACCCAAGAATAAGGGATATCTTCTTATTTGCTGATATCCTCTTCAATCTCTTTTATCAGAGTACTGTAGTTTTCAACATAGAGGTCTTTTACTTTTTTCATTGGATTGATTCCTAGGTATTTTATTTTTTTGGATGATATTATGAGAGATGTTGTTTCCCTAATTTCTCTCTCAGTGAATTTATTTGTGTACAGAAAGGCTTTTGATTTTTGAGTACTAACTTTGTATCTAGCTATGCTACTGAATTTGGTTATTAAATCTAGAAGGCTTTTGGTGGAGTTTTTGAGGTGTGCTACATAGAGTATCATGTCATCTGTGAATAATGATAATTTAGCTTCTTCCTTTCCTATCATTATTCCTTTTATTTCTTTCTCTTGTTTAATTGCTCTAGCTAAAGATTTCAGAACTATA
>NW_004955438.1:15701582-15703065 GCF_000276665.1 Chinchilla lanigera
ATTCAATGGCACAAGATAAACATTTTCATTCCAAAAGTTACGAACAGGGGAATACAAAGGATTGGGACCAAAGCAAACCTAAAATCCAGGAGGGCAAACATTAAGTACTGTAGTTCCAAGTGCAGCATCCAACACAACCTGTGGCAAGTTGTGAACTCAAAAGGGCCTAGGTGACTCCACCCCTACAGCACTTTAGGCGGTTTTAGCTCCCACAGCTTCTCTCTTGGGCCTGCTCTGCTCATTCCTTTCAGGTTTCCTTAGATGATCCATGTTCTTGGCTTTTCCAAACTTCTGGGGTCTCCATTGCACCTTTGGCTTCACCCTCACAGCTTCACATACTGCCCTCTCAGGGGAACACTGCTTGGCCTCCCAGGTCTTCTGAAATCAAGGTGGAAGCCTCTTAACCCCATAACTCTTGCATTTTGCATGCACCTAAAACCAGCGCCATGGGGATCATGCCAGAGCCTGCTGCCAGCTGGAGCAATAGCCAGGCTTCCCTCTCTCTTGGTTGTAGGGATCAAGTGCCTGGATTGCTGGGTACTCTGAATCCAGTTCTGAGGAACAAATTTTTTATGTTGCTGCCATTCTGGAACATGGTGCTCTGTGGCTTTCTCCTCAAAGCAAAGTCTTTCACTTTTGCAATTTTGAGGCTGCAAAGGGTGAAGACTTGCTGCTTCTTGGGAGGCCCTCAGGCCATCTTTAAATTCTCCTGTTCCTTCTCTGCAATTGAGAGATCCTCAGTTCTATCTTTGTAGTCCACAGATTTACTGGAGCCTCCTTTCTAGCCAAAGTCACAATTGGTGTATTATATTTATTGATTTGCATATGTTAAACCACCCCTGCATGCCTGCAATTAATCCTACTTGGTCATGGTGTATATTTTTCTTGATGATTTGCTTCATTCCATTTGCTAGTATCTTATTGAGGATTTTTGCATCTATGTTCGTTAGGGAGATTGGCCTGTAGTTCTGTTTCTTAGCTGAGTCCTTCTCTGGTTTTGGTATCAGGATAATGTTTGCTTCTGGGAATGAATTTGGGAATATTACTTGCCTTTCAATTTCATTAGGAGTTTGTAGTATTTGGTCTTTGAATTTCTTGTGGAATTCAGCAATGAATCCGTTAGAGCCTGGGATTTTCTTCATTGGTAGGTTTTTAATTCCATCTTCAATTTCATTGATTGATATTGGTTCATTTAAAATTTTATATATTCTTAATTTAGCTTTGGTAATTCATATGTATCTAGGAATCTGTTCATTTGTTCTGCATTTTCCATCTTATTAGAATACATGTTCTTGAAGTAGTAAGATGATCTTCTATATTTTTGCAGGATCTGTTGTGACTTCACACTTTTCATTCCTAATTGCATGGACTTCAGTCTTTTCTTTCCTTTCTTGGATAAGGTTGGCTAAATGGTTGTTAATTTTATTTAATCTTTCAAAGAATCAACCCTTCAACTCATTGATTCTTTGTATTATTTTCTTAG
>NW_004955438.1:15703880-15705158 GCF_000276665.1 Chinchilla lanigera
TTTTTTGTTTCTCTTAATCAGTCTTAGTTTGAAATCCATTTTGTCTGCAAATAGAAGAGTACCCTTGTTTTTTTCTGGGTTCCTGTTGCATGGCTATTGTTTTCCATCCTTTGACTTTCAGTCTATGAATTTCTTTTTGAATTCAATGTGTTTCTTGTATGCAGTATATTTTAGGATCTTGCTTCTTGATCTATTCTGTCAGTCTGTTTCTTTTGATTGGTGAATTGAGACCATAACAGTGATGGTTATAACTGGTATGTATTGACTTATCCTTGTTGTGCTATTTCCCCATTGTTGGCTCCCCTATCTCCCATTTAATTGTTTGCCCTGCCTGGTGGATTCTGTTGGGGTTCATGGAGTTGTAGTCCTTATCATCTCTTTCTAGAATGTCCTTCAGAATATTTTAGAGTGCTGGTTTGGTGTTCATGAATTTTCTCAAGTGTTCCTTGTCAGTGAAGTATCTTATTTCTCCATCAAGTTTGAATAATAATTTGGTGGGGTACATCAATCTGGGTTGGAGATTGTTTTCTTGTAGGCCTTGAAATACTTTGCTCCAAGCACTCTTTGACTTGAGGGAATGTGCTGAGAAGTCAGCTGGGCTTTCTTTTACAGGTGATTTGTTTCTTTTCTCTAACAGCTTTCTTGTGTTGCATTTCTGGAATCTTGACTATTAGATGCCTTTCTATAGATTTTTTTTTGATCATGGCTAATTGAATTTCATTATGTCTCACTTAATTGTATGTCAGATTCTTTTTCCTTACCAGACAAGTTTTCTGCCATGTCTGTGAACAGTTTTTCTTTAATATCATTTGTGCTATCTTGTGCTTTTTTATTGACTTCAATCAATCTGATGTTACTCTTCTTTGCATAATCTAACTGCTGCTAGATTGATTTCTTATGGTTTCTTACTAGTTTTAAGAAATCTTTCCTTTCATGATTGCTGACTGCTTCTATATTTGAGATTCTGTCCTCACATTCGTTTATTCTGCTACAGATACTTGCAATAGAATTTTTATTCTCTTGAATATCTGCTTAAATCTGTTTTATGGATTCCATTTCTTTCTTATGTTGGGCATTTATGGTTTTCATCATTTTTGTAAGCTCCTCTAATTTTTTTTATCTATATCTGCTCTAGAGTCACCAAGCATATTTTTCTTTGTGGTCACCATCTCTGTAGTTATCTGACAAAATATTTCTGATTTGATTTTTTTCTAGATCCTTGTTCATTTTCTTTGTTTTTACTACTGTAGAGAGGCCAGGTGGGTGGCTTTTGGATTG